>NW_027189424.1:50000-78351 GCF_040958095.1 Procambarus clarkii | reverse complement strand
ACCACACTACCACACACACCACCAACTACCACAACACCACCACACCACTACCTCAACAACCACCACTACCTCACACACCACCACTACCTCACACACCACCACTACCTCACACACCACCACTACCTCACACACCACCACTACCTCACACACCACCACTACCTCACACACCACCACTACCACACACACCACCACTACCTCACACACCACCACTACACACACACCACCACTACCTCACACACCACCACTACCTCACACACCACCACTACCTCACACACCACCACTACCTCACACACCACCACTACCTCACACACCACCACTACCTCACACACCACCACCACTACCACACACACCACCACTACCACACACCACCACTACACACACACACCACCCCCACACCACACCACACCACACACACACACCACCACTACACACCACACCACTACCTCACACACACAACCACAAGTACCACACCAAAATTACCACACCACTACTACCACCACTACCACACACACCACAACTACCACCACTACCACACACACCACTACCACACACACCACTACCACACACACACACTACCACACACACCACAACTACCACCACTACCACACACACCACTACCACACACACCACTACCACTACTACACCACAACATCACCTCTTCCACAACTACCACACCACCACTTCCACACACCACTACCACTACTACACCACAACATCACCTCTTCCACAACTACCACACCACCACTTCCACACACCACTACTACTACACTACCAGTACCACAACTACCACACTACCACTACCATCACTAGCACTACCCCCACTTCCACACCACCCCCAATCACACCACCAATACTACAATCACTGCCACTCCACCACTACCACACACACCACTAGCACCAAACACACACCCCCTACCACACACACCACCAGTACCACTACTACCACACCACCACTGCCACACCACTACCAACACTACCACACCACTACCAACACTACCACACCACCACTACCACACTACCACCACTGCTACCACCCCTCTACTACCACACCACTACTACTACTACTACCACCACTACCACACCACCACTACCACACTACCACTACTGCTACCACCTCTCTACTACCACACCACCACTACCACACTACCACTACTGCTACCACCTCTCTACTACCACACCACACTACAACCAGTACCACACCACCACCATCACCACTTCCACACCACTACTACTACTACACCTCCATTACCACTACCACACCACCCTAACTACCACACCACCACTACCAGACCATAACTATTACACCACCACCACAAATACACCACTATTACCCCACCACTACTAAACCACAACTACCACTACCCCAATTTCCAGACCTCCACTACCACACCACTACCCGGAACTGAGAGGTATGAGCTACAAGGAAAGGATAAAGGAGCTGAACCTACCGTCCCTGGAAAAACAGAAGTAAGGGGAGACATGATAACCACCTACAAAATTCTCAGGGGAATTGACAGGGTTACCTTACCTTGACCTGGAGGTGCTTCCGGGGCTTAGCGTCCCCGCGGCCCGGTCGTCGACCAGGCCTCCTGGTTGCTGAACTGATCAACCAGGCTGTTTGACGCGGCTGCTCGCAGTCTGACGTATGAGTCACAGCCTGGTTGATCAGGTATCCTTTGGAGGTGCTTATCCAGTTCTCTCTTGAACACTGTGAGGGGTTTGCCAGTTATGTCCCTTATGTGGGGAAAAAGGGGCGGACAAAGACACTCTTCAGCATGGGTGGGACACGAACAAGGGGACACAGGTGGAAACTTAGTACGCAGATGAGCCACAGAGACGTTAGAAAGAATGTTTTCAGTGAGAGTAGTTAATAAATGGAATGCACTAGGAAGTGATGTGGTGGAGGCTGACTCCATACACAGTTTCAAATGTAAATATGATAGAGCCCAGTAGGCTCAGGAATCTGTACACCAGTTGATTGACAGTTGAGAGGCGGGACCAAAGAGACGAAGCTCAACCCCCGCAAGCACAACTAGGTGAGTACACACTACCACACCACCACTACCAAACTACCACTACCATACTACCACACCACTACCATACTACCCCACCACCACTCCACTACCATACTACCACACCAACACTACCATACTACCACACCACCACTACCACACCACCATACACACGACCATGCACACCACCACTACCACACCACTACCATACTACCACACCACCATACACACCACCACTACCACACAACAACACACTCGTCGCAGACAACAAGTCTACATTATCTCGTCCCCCACAACATTCTACAATACACTTGTCCCCCACAACATTCCACAACACCATATCCCCACCACTAATATAGCCATGCATCACCACTTACCTCACTATATTATCTACGTCATTGATACTCAACTTTCTTGCTTCCTGTTGCTTCTGAGTCCAGTATCATTTTTTTAGCAGTATCTGCTCCAAAATGTAGACGAGATTCATACTAACGCTTGTGTCTACAGTGGTGGTGCTGGTGTCGTGTGGGCAATGGTGGCTTTAGGCCAGGGAGAGTCAGGAAAAAGCCCACCTACATCATCTTTTAGATTAGGTGGTGAACCTGCGGAAGCACAAGAGGGAAAAGACTTCCCTGTTGCCTTAGATTATAAATTAACTCCTAAGTACACAAATACCTAAGATTGACCCCTCCCTCATAGCCGATGTCCAGCGTAACTCCAAATGGCACTAGGTGCCTCTGGTGGGCTTACACTTGCGGCACCAGGACATTCTGCGACAGGTAGAGGACCTGAAGGCCTAAGTGCACCAATTGGGGGGCGAGCCGGTAAGTTCGCCAACACAATCCTTGTTCGAAACAGGTTTAGTATTTGCAGCAGGACTGCTTTTCCTCCTATATCAACTCAGATAACTTAAGGTTGCAGAGCAGGCAGAAGCCGAAAAGTCCGCGTCCAAGAAAGCGGCAGCAGAAAAGGCAGCGGCAGAGAAGGCAGCAGGGGAATAAAGGGCCTCGGCAGAAAAGGCAGTGGCAGAAAAGAACGCGGCCGAGAAGGCGGAACAGGAATTAAGGGCCTCAGCAGAGAAGGCTTTGGCAGAAAAGAACGCGGCCGAGAAGGCGGAACAGGAATTAAGGGCCTCGGCAGAGAAGGCTTTGGCGGAAAAGGACGCGGCTGAGAAGGCGGAACAGGAATTAAGGGCCTCGGCAGAGAAAGCTTTGGCGGAAAAGGACGCGGCCGAGAAGGCGGAACAGGAAATAAGGGCCTCGGCAGAGAAAGCTTTGGCGGAAAAGGACGCGGCCGAGAAGGCGGAACAGGAATTAAGGGCCTCGGCAGAGAAAGCTTTGGCGGAAAAGGACGCGGCCGAGAAGGCGGAACAGGAATTAAGGGCTCGGCAGAGAAAGCTTTGGCGGAAAAGGACGCGGCCGAGAAGGCGGAACAGGAATTAAGGGCCTCGGCAGAGAAAGCTTTGGCGGAAAAGGACGCGGCCGAGAAGGCGGAACAGGAATTAAGGGCCTCGGCAGAGAAGGCTTTGGCAGAAAAGACGCGGCCGAGAAGGCGGAACAGGAATTAAGGGCCTCGGCAGAGAAAGCTTTGGCGGAAAAGGACGCGGCCGAGAAGGCGGCAGGAATTAAGGGCCTCGGCAGAGAAAGCTTTGGCGGAAAAGGACGCGGCCGAGAAGGCGGAACAGGAATTAAGGGCCTCGGCAGAGAAGGCTTTGGCGGAAAAGGACGCGGCCGAGAAGGCGGAACAGGAATTAAGGGCCTCGGCAGAGAAGCTTTGGCGGAAAAGGACGCGGCCGAGAAGGCAACAGGAATTAAGGGCCTCGGCAGAAAAGCTTTGGCGGAAAAGGACGCGGCCGAGAAGGCGGAACAGGAATTTGGGCCTCGGCAGAGAAGCTTTGGCGGAAAAGGACGCGGCCGAGAAGGCGGAACAGGAATTAAGGGCCTCGGCAGAGAAAGCTTTGGCGGAAAAGGACGCGGCCGAGAAGGCGGAACAGGAATTAAGGGCCTCGGCAGAGAAAGCTTTGGCGGAAAAGGACGCGGCCGAGAAGGCGGAAACAGGAAATTAGGGCCTCGGCAGAAAAGGCAGTGGCAGAAAAGAACGCGGCCCGAGAAGGCGGAACAGGAATTTTTGGGCCTCGGCAGAGAAGGCTTTGGCGGAAAAGGACGCGGCCGAGAAGGCAGCAGGGTCTTAAGGGCCTCGGCAGAAAAGGCAGTGGCAGAAAAGAACGCGGCCGAGAAGGCGGAACAGGAATTTTGGGCCTCGGCAGAGAAGGCTTTGGCGGAAAGGACGCGGCCGAGAAGGCAGCAGGGGGATTAAGGGCCTCGGCAGAAAGGCAGTGGCAGAAAAGAACGCGGTCGAGAAGGCGGAACAGGAATTTTGGGCCTCGGCAGAGAAGGCTTTGGCGGAAAAGGACGCGGCCGAAGAAGGCGGAAACAGGAATTAAGGGCCTCGGCAGAGAAAGCTTTGGCGGAAAAGGACGCGGCCGAGAAGGCGGAACAGGAATTAAGGGCCTCGGCAGAGAAAGCTTTGGCGGAAAAGGACGCCGCCGAGAAGGCGGAGCAGGAATTAAGGGCCTCGGCAGAGAAGCTTTGGCGGAAAAGGACGGGCCGAGAAGGCGGAACAGGAATTAAGGCCTCGGCAGAGAAAGCTTTGGCGGAAAAGGACGCGGCCGAGAAGGCGGAAACAGGAATTAAGGGCCTCGGCAGAGAAAGCTTTGGCGGAAAAGGACGCGGCCGAGAAGGCGGAACAGGAATTAAGGGCCTCGGCAGAGAAGGCTTTGGCAGAAAAGAACGCGGCCGAGAAGGCGGAACAGGAATTAAGGGCCTCGGCAGAGAAAGCTTTGGCGGAAAAGGACGCGGCCGAGAAGGCGGAGCAGGAATTAAGGGCCTCGGCAGAGAAAGCTTTGGCGGAAAAGGACGCGGCCGAGAAGGCGGAACAGGAATTAAGGGCCTCGGCAGAGAAGGCTTTGGCGGAAAAGACGCGGCCGAGAAGGCGGAACAGGAATTAAGGGCCTCGGCAGAGAAAGCTTTGGCGGAAAAGGACGCGGCCGAGAAGGCAGCAGAGGAATTAAGGGCCTCGGCAGAAAAGGCAGTGGCAGAAAAGAACGCGGCCGAGAAGGCGGAACAGGAATTTTGGGCCTCGGCAGAGAAGCTTGGCGGAAAAGGACGCGGCCGAGAAGGCAGCAGGGTCTTAAGGCCTCGGCAGAAAAGGCAAGTGGCAGAAAAGAACGCGGCCGAGAAGGCGGAACAGGAATTTTGGGCCTCGGCAGAGAAGGCTTTGGCGGAAAAGGACGCGGCCGAGAAGGCAGCAGGGGGATTAAGGGCCTCGGCAGAAAAGGCAGTGGCAGAAAAGAAACGCGGCCGAGAAGGCGGAACAGGAATTTTGGGCCTCGGCAGAGAAGGCTTTGGCGGGAAAAGGACGCGGCCGAGAAGCGGAACAGGAAATTAAGGGCCTCGGCAGAGAAAGCTTTGGCGGAAAAGGACGCGGCCGAGACGGCGGAACAGGAATTAAGGCCTCTGCAGAGAAAGCTTTGGCGGAAAAGGACGCGGCCGAGAAGGCGGAACAGGAATTAAGGGCCTCGGCAGAGAAAGCTTTGGCGGAAAAGGACGCGGCCGAGAAGGCAGAGCAGGAATTAAGGGCCTCGGCAGAGAAAGCTTTGGCGGAAAAGGACGCGGCCGAGAAGGCGGAACAGGAATTAAGGCCTCGGCAGAGAAAGCTTTGGCGGAAAAGGACGCGGCCGAGAAGGCGGAGCAGGAATTAAGGGCCTCGGCAGAGAAAGCTTTGGCGGAAAAGGACGCGGGCCGAGAAGGCGGAACAGGAATTAAGGGCCTCGGCAGAGAAGGCCTTTGGCGGAAAAGGACGCGGCCGAGAAGGCGGAACAGGAATTAAGGGCCTCGGCAGAGAAGGCTTTGGCGGAAAAGGACGCGGCCGAGAAGGCGGAACAGGAATTAAGGGCCTCGGCAGAGAAAGCTTTGGCGGAAAAGGACGCGGCCGAGAAGGCGGAACAGGAATTTTTGGGCCTCGGCAGAGAAGGCTTTGGCGGAAAAAGGACGCGGCCGAGAAGGCAGCAGGGGTCCTTAAGGGCCTCGGCAGAAAAGGCAGTGGCAGAAAGAACGCGGCCGAGAAGGCGGAACAGGAATTTGGGCCTCGGCAGAGAAGGCTTTGGCGGAAAAGGACGCGGCCGAGAAGGCAGCAGGGGGATTAAGGGCCTCGGCAGAAAAGGCAGTGGCAGAAAAGAACGCGGCCGAGAAAGGCGGAACAGGAATTTTGGGCCTCGGCAGAGAAGGCTTTGGTGGAAAAGGACGCGGCCGAGATGGCAGCAGGGGGTCTTAAGGGCCTCGGCAGAAAAGGCAGTGGCAGAAAAGAACGCGGCCGAGAAGGCGGAACAGGAATTTTGGGCCTCGGCAAAGAAGGCTTTGGCGGAAAAGGACGCGGCCGAGAAGGCGGAACAGGAATTAAGGGCCTCGGCAGAGAAAGCGTTGGCGGAAAAGGACGCGGCCGAGAAGGCGGAACAGGAATTAAGGGCCTCGGCAGAGAAAGCTTTGGCGGAAAAGGACGCGGCCGAGAAAAGGCGGAACAGGAATTAAGGGCCTCGGCAGAGAAAGCTTTGGCGGAAAAGGACGCGGCCGAGAAGGCGGAGCAGGAATTAAGGGCCTCGGCAGAGAAAGCTTTGGCGGAAAAGGACGCGGCCGAGAAGGCGGAACAGGAATTAAGGGCCTCGGCAGAGAAAGGCTTTGGCGGAAAAGGACGCGGCCGAGAAGGCGGAACAGGAATTAAGGGGCCTCGGCAGAGAAGGCTTTGGCGGAAAAGGACGCGGCCGAGAAGGGCGGAAACAGGAATTAAGGGCCTCGGCAGAGAAAGCTTTGGCGGAAAAAGACGCGGCCGAGAAGGCAGCAGGGAATTAAGGGCCTCCGCAGAAAAGGCAGTGGCAGAAAAGAACGCGGCCGAGAAGGCGGAACAGGAATTTTGGGCCTCGGCAGAGAAGGCTTTGGCGGAAAAGGACGCGGCCGAGAAGGCAGCAGGGGATTAAGGGCCTCGGCAGAAAAGGCAGTGGCAGAAAAGAACGCGCCGAGAAAGCGGAACAGGAATTTTGGGCCTCGGCAGAGAAGGCTTTGGTGGAAAAGGACGCGGCCGAGATGGCAGCAGGGGTCTTAAGGGCCTCGGCAGAAAAGGCAGTGGCAGAAAAGAACGCGGCCGAGAAGGCGGAACAGGAATTTTGGGCCTCGGCAAAGAAGGCTTTGGCGGAAAAGGACGCGGCCGAGAAGGCGGAACAGGAATTAAGGGCCTCGGCAGAGAAAGCTTTGGCGGAAAAGGACGCGGCCGAGAAGGCGGAACAGGAATTAAGGGCCTCGGCAGAGAAAGCTTTGGCGGAAAAGGACGCGGCCGAGAAGGCGGAACAGGAAATAAGGGCCTCGGCAGAGAAAGCTTTGGCGGAAAAGGACGCGGCCGAGAAGGCGGAACAGGAATTAAGGGCCTCGGCAGAGAAGGCTTTTGGCGGAAAAGGACGCGGCCGAGAAGGCGGAACAGGAATTAAGGGCCTCGGCAGAGAAAGCTTTGGCGGAAAAAGACGCGGCCGAGAAGGCAGCAGGGAAATTAAGGGCCTCCGCAGAAAAGGCAGTGGCAGAAAAGAACGCGGCCGAGAAGGCGGAACAGGAATTTTGGGCCTCGGCAGAGAAGGCTTTGGCGGAAAAGGACGCGGCCGAGAAGGCAGCAGGGGTCTTAAGGGCCTCGGCAGAAAAGGCAGTGGCAGAAAAGAACGCGGCCGAGAAGGCGGAACAGGAATTTTGGGCCTCGGCAGAGAAGGCTTTGGCGGAAAAGGACGCGGCCGAGAAGGCAGCAGGGGGATTAAGGGCCTCGGCAGAAAAGGCAGTGGCAGAAAAGAACGCGGCCGAGAAGGCGGAACAGGAATTTTGGGCCTCGGCAGAGAAGGCTTTGGCGGAAAGGACGCGGCCGAGAAGGCAGCAGGGGTCTTAAGGGCCTCGGCAGAAAAGAACGCGGCCGAGAAGGCGGAACAGGAATTTTTGGGCCTCGCAGAGAAGGCTTTGGCGGAAAAGGACGCGGCCGAGAAGGGGGCAGGTGAATTTAGGGCCTCGGCAGAGAAGTTAGTGGTGGAAAAGGCCGCGGCCGAGAATAGTTTCTAAAATAGAATAGGTTCTAAAATAGTTTCCGAAAACTTTTTGTTTCCTCTAGAATACAGATCAAGGATCATTGGCGCACGTGGATCAAAATTAAATAATTGGAGGGTTAGTTTAGGGTTTTGATTAAGTTGAGGAGTGATGTCGGAGAGTCAAGTAATTTAGGAACATAATCAACCACAGGCATTATGTTCCTGGAGGGGTGAGAAAGATAATGTGGACGCCTTAAAAAGGAAATTTAAAATTTAATTACAGGGTGGAAGCAAAATGACTTGAGCAAGAAAGACCTTTTCTTTATCAAAGACAACAGGACTTAGAAATTGTGCATTAACAATTATTTGTTCCCAACATATTTTATAAACGTTTATTGGCCCCAAGGCGCAACAATAATGAAATTTGAACAAAAATATGGAGTAAAGATTGATATAATGAAAAATGAAAATAATTAAATTGTGATCTCAGGCAAGTAAAGTAGTGTAGAGAGCTGTAAGGCCGAAATATAAAAGTTTCTCTTTGAGATATGACCGCCGCCATGACTGATGGATGCCTATTACTGTTACCCACTTGAGCTGGACGGTAGAGGGGCGGTCTCGTGTCATGCAAGTCTGCATTTAATTCCCGACTGTCACAGTGGTGGGGCACCATTCCTACCCACGCCCCCCCTGTCCTATCCCAAGTTCTTACCCTGACCCCTTTCAAGTGCTTTATAGGCGTATAGTTCCTCTTCCCTTGATTGAAGTGAAAATGTGTTCCATTCGACGCAACAGGTATGGTGTAGTCATTACATGTTTTTTTGGAGACAACAGGAGTGGTGGTTTCACTACGTGTTCTGTTGAGCTATTGAGACAACAGGAGTGGGGGGTTATTATGATGTTGATGTTCGTCATCCTTCCTTATGAACAAACCAACCCAAAATTCCAAAGAGTGCTTATTTTTCATTAAATCACCCTTCACCAACATATTTAGGGATGCGGCTCCAACATAATTCTCGTTGTCATGTGCACATACCCACTTTAGCTGCCAGGACTCCTCACTCTCTCCTTGGTTGGTATGATCTCGTCAATCCCCTTTCTGAATTATTATTCTGTACTACCCTGTCCACAGCTATGCTTCTCTCATTTCAAGCGCTCATTTCTGCTTTCTGGAAGCCTCACTAGGACAAGTGTAAACACGGGTAAATTATATACATTTACTATACAGAAAACATGTACATCACACATACAAGAATATATGTCTCCAACACTCTACGATATTATAGTCAGGTTGCGATCCGATACCATCAGGACTATCAGTTACTTATACCAAGTAGTAGCCCAACTCCTGGCTTGCCACTTACGCTACCTATCCCGTGGCCTGGTCTTACTGATGTTATCAGCAGTGATACGTTTTTGTTGTCAGAGAGAGCTAGTGAGAATTTGGTGGTGGTGGTCCTTACAATGTTGTCTAGGGAGTATGAGGAGTAAGGGAAACAGCCTGGTACACAAGTCACAAATTTATACGTACAAGTCACACAGGATTACATTTAACAAGGCGTTTTCCTCAAAACATAAGATCACTATGTATTATAAACTCAAGTGGCTCTGACCACCCCATGGCTCACTGTCCCATTCCTGGTGTCATGCACCCAGCCACAAACAGCTCTCATCCAACGACATATTTTTGCCTCTAGGAAACCTGGACTCTTATAAAACCTCTCCAACTTCTGTAATATTACTCTACCAATCTTGGCAACCCTGGATATAGAGAAGGATAGGCTGATCTGACTGAACGGCCGGAGAAAACCCCTCAAATAGCAGGAACGGTCGCAGCGATACACCTCCCCCCTTCAGTCAAGATGGCGTCCACCTCTTGCATCATCGCCCCTTAATACTCTATTCTCTACGTATGCTATCAAACACATTAATGATTTTATTTACTATATTCCCCCATGCATACTTTTTTATAGAGTCCATTTTTCCCTTACATAGTTACGCTATTCAAGTTCAAATTATTTCTGATGATCTCCCAGCTGAGAAGGCACTACTTTACTGGGCGGAGTAATAATGATGACTCGCGGCCTCTCTGATCTCAGCTAGGGATTTATATTAATATACACTCTCCCTGTGTCCACCAACATTTTCAACCGAAACCAACCTCCACAGGAGGTAAGGTTCGTAACACCCCTTCTAAGCCATGGAGAAAAAAAAAGGGAAATTCTTAAAGGAATTTCACTTTTTTTTTTTAACATAAACACCTCAAACAGATGTCATAGTAATTGTAAAGAAACAGTAAATGATATATAATAAACACTAGATACACAAGAATATATACATCTCTGAGCAATAGTACAACCCTAAGTCACCCCAGGTTTTGGCAATCTAGAAAGTGCATCTGCTACTACATTTAATTTTCCTGGAATATATTTGATGACCAGATTGTACTCTTGCAGCAATAAAGACCACCTAAATATTCTCTGGTTGGAATTCTTCATGCTAGCAATAAATGTTAAGGGGTTGTGGTCAATAAACACTTCAACAGTATTGGCTGATGTGGGAACCGACCTGTGAGATTTATATTTGTTTAATTTATATGAATTTATATATACGTTAATTTATATACTTCGATAGCAATTTGTATAATGTTAAGTGGACTGTATTTCTGCAATAATCTCATAATCTCACAAATCGATCCTCTACACATTAGGGGGCTATATTTATATATATGCAGCCAATCAAACTACAGTATTAACTACATACATTGAAGTGGTTCCTTATCTTATAGTACAGCAGGTTAGTCCACCAGGTATAACTAGGGTGTAGACACCAAATTATCCTCTTTGAGGTAGCTTCCATCACCCAGTAACTGGTGCACAAATCTTGCTCCTCGTCTTGACCTGTCAAAGGGCGCTAGCTGTAAAGCCAGATACCTATATATGACAAGTTATATCAGAGAAAACTGTACATGGAACAATAAAGACCTGGCTTAATTACCTTTAGTTTCCATAACACTACGTCCAAGTAAATTTAACAGGAGCCGAATATGCTCCCGTGTGAGCCTCTGGTCTCAGTATAAACAATGGCTGCCCTCCTTCCTCACTCTGACGCCTGGCTTACATTGTCCACATGTCAGAAAGTGATAGAAGGGTCACATTTACTCTACTTTAATATTGATAATTAAGTTAATTTATATGAGATGTTTTATGATGGTAAAGTCCAAAGACTAATGTATTTAAGAATAATTCCCAGCAGAATAGCTGGTGAATTATAATAGTATGTGGTGATGATATCCCGTTTTCTATAGACGGTAATTCCACTACAAGTTACGTTTTCTATGGGTAACTTGTTTATACAACACAGCTATTATCTGTATGATATATTAAATGGTGTCGGATTTTCCGACATAATTCCCCAGGGGCTGCTCACGGGTCGAAGTCCTCTTTAGAACAGACGAACACCGATACTCCTCCTTCAAATTATAGTTAGTAATCACACATTTGTGCGTCTGTTCATACAGGACGGATGTCCCGTACTAGAGTTGCAGGGGTTAGAAGTCTAATGCGATTTCATTTCCCTGTCAACTCTTGAAAGGCTAATATTCAAGCCTTATTACATATTATTTAACCCAGAAGACTGGATGTGATCAAGTACTACAGTCAAGTATGATTCAGGGACTGCAGTGAGATCAGTGACATTAGATATAACTTGAAGTTTCTTCAGGTAACTGGTCACTGATATATAAACACTGAGGCCCATGGAATACATCTTGATTAAATAATAAATGTATCAAATCAGTCATCAGATTTATTAGGGTTTAATTTAGTTAATTGATTCAGAAGATTGAATAGCTCATCATTAAAGTAAAGTATGGTTCTGAGACTGCAGTGGGTTCAGTGACATTGGTCGCAGTGACTTGTAGCTGTTTTAGGCTACTGTTCACTGATTTGCCACTGAGGCCTCATGAACTCATCTCCAGCTTTAAATGATGATACTAACATCAACCTCTGTTACTATAGTCAGCTGTAATCTCCTTAGTATAATGCTACTGGAGAAATATAATCAGCTGACAAATTTAGTTTCTATTGGTATTGTTTATCTGCAGGCATAGGTCTCCTCAGGCTTGATACTGGGCCTGAGAGTAATTTACCTCCTGCAGAGTTTAACATGGTTATACCCTGATATTTAGTAGGGCTACCGTTGAATTGATGGTAGTAGTCTGTCCCCACAAGGAGAGCTATTTGGCATTTGATTTGCTCAAATTTACCTGCAGCTGCTTGATAATAGGTTTCCAGGTCAGCATAATCAACTTGAGATTGTTGCGACAAATCTTCACATTTCTTGATCTGTCTTGTTAAGTGGCCTTTAAGACCTGCAAGGGTTCTTTTCATTCTCCCTGCATTATCCATACTGGCTCGTTGGTAAAGCCTTGTGGGGCTTGTACTTGGGCTGCTCATAATACTGAACAAGCACTGATGGTAGCCTAGGGTCAAATTCTGCACTCACTAGGCAATAATCCTACCTCTGCTAGAGGTTAGCACTTAAATTAATACACATTATATATATACAATCATACACACTAATGATTTGAGTGATAAACCAGTGTCACTGGAAGTACCTTTAGGTTAGCTCTTCTATATCACCCTAGGATGGTAGAGACACTAATTAATCACTCAAAGGTGTAATGATCATAAGTAAATTATTATATATACACAACTCAACTCGAGTTGATAAAAATTACACCCAAAATAGGGTCTGCACCATTCATTAATGGTGTTAGGTTATTGAATATAGTACAACTGACTATGGTAATAATGGGACTAGGATGAGCAATAATAGTTCAACTAGTCATATCCTACCCTGTTGTGGGTTGGCAATTAGTAAATATTATACTGTGATCACTAGTGCAATATATATTAAATAATTCTCTATTTGGAGAAATAATATACACAATTATTGATAATAGCCTCTTAATTAGCCTCTATGAAACTTCTAATATTATCAAGAAGTATTAAATATTATTAGTGACCTCGCGAAATAAAGTCCACAAAATTCGTGGATAATCTCTCGCGAAATGTAACACCACGAAATCCGTGAACAATCTTGCGAGGACACAGCCACTAATTTGGCTGGCTTCTATATTAGCGCTGTCATTTCACGAAATAACACGCCACCAAATATCTGTGGGTGTGTGTTACGGCCCTCTCGGGACGCAACGGGGTTCTTCACTCTGATGTTGTTAGAGTCAGATATATGTATCCGTCCCCAAGCCAGTAGTGGCTATCAAGGGATGAGATCCGTGACGCAAGTAACTTAAAAGGGAGTAGGGAAAGAAAGTTAAGAACTTAATATAATATAATGACCACCACCAATAAATAAATAAGATATAAAAGGAGTACACAGGGGGAGGGGTATTAATGCTATGCAAAGGGGATTATTCACTGTAGTCTTCTGCTGAAGACTCTGGTGCCACACCACTTTCGGTGCCGATTCCTTGGTGCTTTCTTCGTGGCCTCAAGACGTGTCCTCTGAGAACGCCGAGCCTACCCTGGCCACAGGTCAGCCACAACACAGGTCCACTGGGGGCACCGTCGTGGAGGCCGTCAACCACACGTCCAGCAGGTCTGCTGGCAGGTACTGAGCCACCAAGGCTGGTACGGCCACTCCACGAACGATAAAAGGGGTACGCCCTAGACAGGAGTCTCGTGTGATATCACCAATCACCCTCCTGTCCTCAATACCCCAGTGGATTATCGTCTCCAACCGTCGGTCCCGGGTAAATCCTTTCACTGCCACTCCACTGGCAGGCTTAACACACCACAGTGTTCTTCCGGGGGGACGACGTCACCACAGCTGCAGTAAACTTCACAGTATGGAGACTGGCTGCCTCGGGTAGACTCACTCCACCTTCAACACAGTGGTCCCAGGTCGGCTCTGTAAGCAGACACGTCATTAATAACCTGGGACACTAATACATCACACTCACAGGCTCAGGGCTACAAACGCCCTGACGTATCCAGTCCATAGATGGCGCTGTCGTCGGAGCACCACCTCACCAGAGGTCAGGAGCGGCGGTGTTGAGCGCTGAACCAGACTGGGAACTGGTCCTCGAGGCCAGTACACGCTGTCCTCACTAGGTGTCGTCGTTCGTTTGGCGGGGGTTTCGGGAGCTGACCCACAGATGGCGTGTTTGTCACTGCTCCAGGCTCGGACGCTGGATCCGGGTTCGTAACACCTCCCCACCAAAAGGAATTTGGTTTGGGGTTCTATAAAGAAACACAAACCAAATTAGTACGGACGACACAACTCCAAATGGACACGCATGCTTTATGATCTGGAATTGCGAGGCTGTCTCGTCTACAGAATTGTCCTACTGGGCAATTCCGGCTACAATGGGAACTTGCAGATGAAGGCGATGTCCTGCCTGGCGTAACCTTCCACGTCTTCCACGTCTCCACTGCGATGTCAAGCAGGGGCTTCATCTCACCTCTCTCGAGTACGGATTGGTTTCGACACGATCTGGGGTAACTCGACACTTCCCTATGTCGTGGCACCGATGATGGCTGTCCACAGACGGCATTTCTGGTGCCGGTCCGATGGTCCTTCAGGGAGACAGGAACCTGGAATACAGAGGTCTGATAATTCAGAGTGATAGCGACAGTGGGCAAGGCAGTACTTACTACATACTCCTCTACTAGGCCCACACCTAGTTCCAACAGGGCTGCTTGCTCACCGAAGATGGCATTCGCTCTGCCCCCGTCAGGTCGACCAACGTTCCGTATAACGCTGTGTTGAGGCTCAGCAGTCACGCGGGAGGTGTCAACCTGTCGGAAACAGTCACTCATATTATCACATATCGTACCTCCTGTATCATCTATTACCTCCCAGGTCCCTTCTTCAACTGCAACACTTGCAGTACAACTCTCCAATCCCTGGGACCTCTTTGCGATGTTCATGGGAGCCATCATTCGTCGGGTCGTCCACCGGTCCTCACTGAGAGCACAATGAGAACACATACGAGAATCAAACAAAGCATCGCTAAGAAACATGAGGCCAATTGAGGGATAAGCTTCCCGAGCCAGTCATGTCCATAGCCGGCCACATCCACACGCCTGGCTTGGACCGAAGAGGGCACTAGACCTTTTGAACACACCGCACCTACCTCTGACGTCTGGGGAATCTCTGGCTGGTTCACTACACGCTGTAACTTGTCCATACCGCAAGCACACATCCGCCTTCGCTCCAGACTCGTTGGTATCCGTGGGTGCCCGCTCACAAGGCCTCTCTTCTTGCTCAGGTACCTCTGCCTTCTTAACTTCATGTTTCCTCGTCGAGAGAATCAGGAGACACTGCTAGAATATCGTCGATCTGCGGGTGAGAGGACAAATTAAATATGTTTACATCCGGGTCTGTCTTTACCTGGACATTACCATTGCCTGTAGACCCTCAGACCTTGCTGTTCCGGTAGACTCGTCCGCAACCTTGGGAAGATTGATGCTCCAATCTGTCACCAAGTCGTTGGCTAGTACCACGTCAATCCCAGCCACAGGGAGGGTATCGACTACTGCCAACGCACATGTGCCGCTGAAATAAGGCGAGTCGAAGATGTACTGGCACTAAGGGGGCGATGTACTGCGTCCTTGGAAACCCAACCAGGACAACCTCTTGTCTCCCGTCCACACTTACTCCCTCGGGTACCGAGCTCTTCATGATCAGGGACTGGGCTGCTCCACTATCTCTGAGCACTACTACAGATCTACCAGTATGATCACTCGTTACATACCCGGTTGAAGTGTGAGGGGTCAACAAACTTGGTCCTTCCTGAGTCGTCGTCGACTGGCTTCCTGCTGGTGATGTTCCACAGCTCATCAACATCACCTCCCTTCGTGCACTGCCACCTCTTCTGCCTCGGCACCTAGCAGCTATGTGCCCCTTCTGCCCACAAGTCCAGCACACCATGTTCCTCCTCGGACTACGGTGTTTCGGACTACTAGGACTTGTTCTTCGAGGGCTACCTGGGGGAGTCTTCTTATCACTTTGTGGGACGGGCCTTTCTTCTTCATCATGAGGTCTGTCGAACCGGCGCTGGTAAGTCCTTGGGACGTACTTAGCAGACGGCCTATGAGTCAGGATGTACTCTTCAGCCATGATGGCTGCTGCACTCAAGGTCTCTACCTGCTGTTCCTCTAAGTACGTCTTGAGGTCTCCAGACAAACAATCCTTGAAGTCCTCGAGCAGAATCAGCTGCTCGAGGTCTTCCTTGGTCTCCACCTTCCGAGAGGCACACCATTCCTGAAAAAGTCGCTCCTTGATGGTGGCGAATTCGGTGAAAGTGTGCTCTGAGGTCTTCTTCAGGTTTCTGAACTTTTGCCTATAAGCCTCAGGTACCAATTGGTACGCCATGAGCACAACCTTCTTCACCTTGTCATAATCGCTGGAGTCGTCAAGGGATAACGTAGAGTAGGCGATTTGGGCCTTCCCAGTCAAGACTGACTGTATCATGATGGCCCAATTCTCCCTTGGCCACTCCAAAGAGGCAGCGACTTTCTCGAAGGCTGCAAAGAATTTTGACACTTCCTTCTCATGGAATTTGGGGACCATTTTGATGTTGCGTACCGGATCGAAGCTACTGGTGTCCGTTGTTTGCCTCCGACCACCGCCTAATCGCAAAACTTCTAGTTCATGTTGTCTCTCTCTTTCCTCTTTGTCTCGTTGTTCTTGTCTGTCTCGTTCCTCTCTTTCTCGCTCTCGTTCTTCTCTCTCTCGTTCTCGTTCTTCTCTCTCTCGTCTCTCTTCTCTTTCCCGTTCTTCTCTCTCTCGTTCTCGTTCTTCTTTCTCCCGTCTCTCTTCTCTTTCTCGTTCTACTCTTTCTCGTTTCTCTTCTCTTTCTCGTTCTTCTCTTCTTTCTTCTCTTTCTCTCTCTCGTTTCTCTTCTCTTTCTAATTCTAAACGCCTCATCGCCAATTCTTTTTCTTTCATCTCCATTTCTTTATCTTGTCTCTCTCGTTCCATTTCTAATTTCTTCCATTCTATTTCACGATTGATCTCTAGAGCACGCATCTTGACTGTTAGGAAGCTGATATTAAGCTCGCCTGCATCACTGTCAACGTCGCTGCTCTTATCTTCCTTTTCCGTGGAAGCTATGTCTACACTTTCCTTTGTACTAGGAGTCTCGCCTTCCTGTTTCTCTTCTGCCTTCAGGTGCCGGTGTACCTTGGACAAGATCTCCACGCGGGAATCACTGGCACGGATCTTGATCTCCAGGTAGGCGCTCACTAGTACAAGCTCTGGTTTGCTCAAATATTTTAATCTGGCAAGACAATCTTCTCTGTTCAGAAAAGCCTGAACCTCGTCCAGATCATCAATGGTAGCTTTGTCTGCCATTGTCACAGATGGAACACTTTGCACTTAACACACTGCTTACACGTTAGCACTTAACGCACCGAGCACTGTTCTACGTCAATATTGCACTTTATCGCACCAAACACTGCACTTGCCAATATTGCACGTAATCACTTCGGGCACCGCACTACCCAATATTGCACTGAATCCAAGCGAACACTTCGCTCTACAATATTACACTGAATCACTGAGCACCGCACTAGTCAATATTGCACTTAATCGCTTAATCACAGCGAGCACCGCACTGCACAATATCGCACTTAGTCACTCTTGAGCACCGCACAGGACGTATAACGTCACAATCGTCACACAGGGGGAATTATATACAGGGATTACGCCACTTCACCACCCCTGTCAAACATACTTAACAAGGGGACGGATCCCGCTGGGGATGCCAATTATGTTACGGCCCTCTCGGGACGCAACGGGGTTCTTACTCTGATGTTGTTAGAGGAAGATATATATCCGTCCCCAAGCCAGTAGTGGCTATCAAGGGACGTGATCCGTGACGCAAGTAACTAAAAGGGGAAGGGAAATAAAGGCAAAAACTTAATATAATATATTGACCACCACCAATAAATAAATAAGATATAAAAGGAGTACACAGGGGGAGGGGTATTAATACTATGCAAGGGGATTATTCACTGTAGTCTTCTGCTGAAGACTCTGGTGCCACACCACTTTCGGTGCCGATTCCTTGGTGCTTTCTTCGTGGCCTTAAGACGTGTCCTCTGAGAACGCCGAGCCTACCCTGGCCACAGGTCAGCCACAACACAGGTCCACTGGGGGCACCGTCGTGGAGGCCGTCAACCACACGTCCAGCAGGTCTGCTGGCAGGTACTGAGCCACCAAGGCTGGTACGGCCACTCCACGAACGATAAAAGGGGTACGCCCTAGACAGGAGTCTCGTGTGATACCACCAATCACCCTCCTGTCCTCAATACCCCAGTGGATTATCGTCTCCAACCGTCGGTCCCGGGTAAATCCTTTCACTGCCACTCCACTGGCAGGCTTAACACACCACAGTGTTCTTCCGGGGGGACGACGTCACAACAGCTGCAGTAAACTTCACAGTATGGAGACTGGCTGCCTCGGGTAGACTGACTCCACCTTCAACACAGTGGTCCCAGGTCGGCTCTGTAAGCAGACACGTCATTGATAACCGGGACACTAATACATCACACTCACAGGCTAGGGCACAAACACCTGACGTATCCAGTCCATAGATGGCGCTGTCGTCGGAGCACCACCTCACCAGAGGTCAGGAGCGGCGGTGTTGAGCGCTGAACCAGACTGGGAACTGGTCCTCGAGGCCAGTACACGCTGTCCTCACTAGGTGTCGTCGTTCGTTTGGCGGGGGTTTCGGGAGCTGACCCACAGATGGCGTGTTTGTCACTGTTCCAGGCTCGGACGCTGGATCCGGGTTCGTAACAGTGTGCATGAAACCGCTGACGAAGCTGAACTCGGCTGAGGGGGGCTCCTGAGCTCCCTCGAGGCTACGCTGCCGTCTTGACTGCTGGCTTTGTTTAAATAACACTGCACTAGTATATTTAATGAATCCACTGGTTAACTGGTTCATCCGGTACTAAGATGACCAAATGTAGGTTCAAAGGACCGAATATTCCGGTTCCGAAGGTCCAAATAATGTGGGAACCGACCTGTGAGATTTATATTTGTTTAATTGATATGAATTTATATTTACGTTAATTTATATACTTCGATAGCAATTTGTATAATGTTAAGTGGACTGTATTTCTGCAATAATCTCATAATCTCACAAATCGATCCTCTACACATTAGGGGGGTTATATTTATATATATGCAGCCAATCAAACTACAGTATTAACTACATACATTGAAGTGGTTCCTTATCTTATAGTACAGCAGGTTAGTCCACCAGGTATAACTAGGGTGTAGACACCAAATTATCCTCTTTGAGGTAGCTTCCATCACCCAGTAACTGGTGCACAAATCTTGCTCCTCGTCTTGACCTGTCAAAAGGGCGCTAGCTGTAAAGCCAGATACCTATATATGACAAGTTATATCAGAGAAAACTGTACATGGAACAATAAAGACCTGGCTTAATTACCTTTAGTATGAGGCGATTTCGCGTTCTAACCGGCTAACCCTACCCAATGACATTAATGGCCACTAATGATAGATAATGGGATAGATAGGTAATGGGATAATTTCGGAAAGAACACTTAACTTGAATTTGTAGACAGCGTGTTGATAATGGTACACCTTTAGTTTCCATAACACTACGTCCAAGTAAATTTAACAGGAGCCGAATTTGCTCCCGTGTGAGCCTCTGGTCTCAGTATAAACAATGGCTGCCCTCCTTCCTCACTCTGACGCCTGGCTTACATTGTCCACATGTCAGAAAGTGATAGAAGGGTCACATTTACTCTACTTTAATATTGATAATTAAGTTAATTTATATGAGATGTTTTATGATGGTAAAGTCCAAAGACTAATGTATTTAAGAATAATTCCCAGCAGAATAGCTGGTGAATTATAATAGTATGTGGTGATGATATCCCGTTTTCTATAGACGGTAATTCCACTACAAGTTACGTTTTCTATGGGTAACTTGTTTATACAACACAGCTATTATCTGTATGATATATTAAATGGTGTCGGATTTTCCGACAGCTGATAAATAAATGTCAAATTTTTTAACAGCTAATAATAATGATAAAGCCTCTTTCTCCACTGTGGAGTAATTCTGTTGACATTTAGTAAAATTTTTAGAATAGTAATGTAGTGGATGATTAATACCCTCATCATTTTCTTGCATTAGCACAGAACCAGTACCCCAGTCCGAAGCATCTATATATAGTTTGAATGGCTTAGAGTAGTCAGGAGTAGCTAACACTGGACCAGATGACAACATTCCTTTTAGTTTATAGTTTAGTAAATGCATCCTGACATTCCTGTGACCATCTAAACTTTACAATTTTACATAGCAAGTTTGTCAAAGGACCTGCAATTGCTGCAAAATTTTTACAGAACTCCCTATAATAAGCACACATTCCTAGATATCTTTGCACCTCTTTCTTGCTAGTCAACACTGGATACTCTAATATATCATTTACTTTATTTTTGAGTGGTAGCACCTTCCCATATCCCACTTCATATCCTAAGTAAGAAATACTAGCTCTAGCAAAAGTACATTTATGTAAGTTTACAGTTAAATTAGCCTCCTTTAAGCATTTTAATAGTTATCCAAACCTTTCATATTTTTATTGGGAAAAATTACAATATCATCCAAGTAAGCTCTACATTGTGTATGTCTTTTAACACTAAGTTCATAAGACGCTGGAAAGTTGCTGGGGCATTTTTCAGCCCAAAAGGCATTACAGTGAATTCATACAACCCATCTGCAGTTATAAATGTACTCATCTCCCGAGCTCTTGGTGTTAAAGGAATTTGCCAGTACCCTTTTGACAAATCTAGTTTGGTTACAAACTTGGCTTTATCAACACTGTCAATACAATCATCTAATCTAGGTATTGGAAAGTTAATCACCAGTCATTACATTTAGCTTACGGTAGTCAATGACCAACCTGTGAGTTCCATCCTTCTTTGGAACCAAAATACAAGGACTACTCCACTGCTGCTGCTAGGTCTCACCAATCCATGTTGAAGCATGTAGTCGACTTCTTTCCGGATGAGATTCAACTTGGTAGGTTGACTATATGGGTGTGATTTGACTGGTTGGTTGTCAGTCACCTCGATGTCGTGGTGAATAACTGAAGTCTGGGTGGGAATATCGCCAACGATGTCTGCATGAGAAGTCAGTAACTGCTCCAAGCCCTGCTTCTGCTCTGATGACAAATGTTCCACCATTTTCTGGACATTATCCAACCACTCCCCATTGCTAAAAAAAAGGTACATGAGCATTAGCTACACTATTAAAATCACATTCCCCATTATTCTCATCTACATGGGATACACTAAGTACCTGGTTTGTATTGGTAGTTCCCTTCTGTGTTAGTTTCATCCTATTCACATGCACTACTATTTCCTTTCTCTTGAGATCAGGTGTTTGGATTACATAATTGGTGGGACTGAG
Organism: Procambarus clarkii; assembly: GCF_040958095.1. Classification (NCBI taxonomy): domain Eukaryota; kingdom Metazoa; phylum Arthropoda; class Malacostraca; order Decapoda; family Cambaridae; genus Procambarus; species Procambarus clarkii. The sequence goes on along the minus strand of NW_027189424.1, from coordinate 56,753 downwards.
TTTCTTTATCACTGTATAAGGACCTTGGAACCTATGCAACAATGTTGGTCCCTGGCGTGCCATTAGTACCACCACTTTATCACCTGCCTCAAAATGTCGTTGCTTTGTCTTTTTATCGTACTGTGCCTTCATTTTCCCTTGAGCTTCTTTAAGATGAATTAAGGCTTTAGCCCTGTTTTTATTTAACTTATCTTGTAAGTCATGAATATAGTTTACCTGCACAACACACTTTGGATTTCCGACCAACTTATCTCTTAAGATGGTTAGTGGACTTCTCACCTCATGGCCAAAAACTAATGAGTTGGTTGAACACCCCAGGGACTCTTGATAAGTATCCCTCAGTGCCATGAGCATCAGTGGAAGACCATCATCCCAGTCTCTGCCAGTTTCTATGCAACTGGTTCTCAGCATTTGCTTAAGGGTTTGGTGCATCCTTTCCAAAGCACCTTGGCTCTCAGGATGGTAAGTAGTGGATGTCTTATGGAGGATGCCAAACTCCTCACAAAACTGCTGAAAACCTTTGGAAGTGAAATTAGCCCCATTATCTGTCTGTATTACTTTTGGTAAACCAAAAATAGTACAAAATTTCATTATGTGCCTTACTACCACTTTCGTTGTAGCATTTCTCACAGGGAATGCCTCAGGAAAGTGTGTAGTCTGACACATCATGGTGATGATATACATATTACCACTCTTGGTGCTAGGCAATGGGCCTACATACATCAACAATAATATGGGTAAAGGGTTCCTCGGCTACCACAATTGGCTGTAAAGGAGCTTTTGGTATTACCTGGTTTGGTTTGCCAGTTTTTATACATACTGGACATTCATTACAATAGTGGATGACATCTTTCTTTAATCCAGGCCAGGTAAAGTACTTGCTTATTTTATTATATGTTTTTGCAATACCCTGATGACCGCCTATTGGTGAATCATGGGCTACACTTAGCACTTTTTCTCTATAACCCCTCGGTAGGACTACTTGATTAACTACCTCCCAAGTGTGTGACACAGGTGAGCTCCTAGGTCTCCACTTCCGCATCAACACCTCTCTAGTGTAGTAATAAGTCATAGCCTCCGATTCTGCTTCTAGTTCAGTTACTGCCTTATTATGCAAGTCAGTCAACGTAGGATCAGTTCTTTGCTGATAAATAAAATTTGATTTTGATCTCAAGTGTGAAGAACCAGATGTGGTAACTGGACTACACTCTCCCCTACCCCTTTTCCTAGGAGGTTTGGTGGAGGTGCTCCCCATCCTGTTCCCATCTGCTTCTTCCAACTTGGCCATAAAAGTGTCACAAAGATCCACTTCACTATTTAATTTGTTAACCTATAATTTTGTCTCTTGACTTACATTATTGGGAGTTTGTGATATTTGAGACGCTGATTTTGACTGGGTCACGGCACATGCTGGGTACATTACCTTGTCCTCAGGATCTGTCCATGCCCTAGTCACCTCTGGCTTAGTTAGCATTATTGGGTGGTCATCTCTTTTAACTCTATTACCAGCAAGATCATTCCCCACAATTAGATCAATGCCAGCAACTGGTAATTTAGGACTAACACCTACTAAACTTTTGCCTTTAATAAAATTACAGTCTAGGTTTACTTCTCTCAAGGGTACAGTCTGGAAATCTCCTGTGATTCCCTGTATAATCATTACCTCTCCAGTCTCTGTAGACTGTATATATTGTAACACACTCTCTAATAATAAAGATTGGGATGCTCCTGTATCCCTCAAAATTTTAACATCATGCCACAAACCATTTGCACACTGTAATTTTCCATTTGATATAAACTCTCCAAAATGATTTATAGCAAGTGCTTTTTTGCCCATTATTTTTGTTACACATTTGGTTTTCCTCCCATTACACACTGTGAGTGCCATAGGCCACTTCTCTGGGTGGAGAATTCAACAACTCTTAACAACATGACCCTTCCTACGACAGTAGGAACACTGTTTCAACTCTGGGTGAGGCTTATTACTGGTGTGATCATCTTTGGGTTTCACATTACTCCCTTTACCACCTGGCACCTTTGAAAAGGTGTGTCTTGACCTGCTGTTGGCTACATTTGGGTCCCAAATCTGACTGAGGAGTTTACTGCTCGACCAGATCCTTGTCTATTTGATTGAATTTTATTTTTAAAAGTTACTTTATGCATCAACTCATATTTATCTGCTAATTTAGCCAACTCATAGATATCCCTGGGTAATTTCTCTGCCAAATACAAAGCCACATTAGAAGGTATGCAAGATAAAAATTCTTCTACTAGGAGTAAATTTTTAAGAGAGTCCAGATCCCTAATTTTTTCTGCATCTAACCACTTATTAAACATTTGATATTTCTCTTGTGCAAATTCTACCAAGGTTTGACTTGGGTCTCGTCTCAGTTGTCTAAACTTTTGCCTATAAGCCTCAGAAACAAGTTGATAAGCAGTAAGGATGGCTGCTTTACCTTATCATAGTTAAAACTGTTACTCAAAGGCATAGCTGCAAATATCTTCTGTGCCTTTCCCACCAACTGACCTTGAAGAAGAGATACCCATTGTGTTTCAGGCCATTCCATACTCCGTGCCAACTTTTCAAATGTATGAAGAATTGGTCTGGGTCAGACTCACAGAATAGAGGAAACTTGACATTTTTGTTAATCTTTAACTGCCCAGGATTTTGTTAAAAAGATTTTGTTAATCTTTTAACTGCCTTAAAATCGTCAACACCCGGTATTTTCTGATCTAATTCCCAAATCTGCTAGCCTAATCTGTAACTATTTTTTCTGAGGCTAGCTCCACTTCTAACCTCTTCATAGCTAGTTCTTGAGCTTGCTCTGCCTCTATCCTCTTCTGTGCTTGCTCTGCCTCTAGCCTCTTCTGAGCTTGCTCTGCATCTAGCCTCTTCTGAGCTTGCTCTGCCTCTATCCTCTTCATTGCTAATTCTACCTCTAGCCTCTTCTGAGCTTGCTCTGCCTCAAACTGCAACTTCTTTAGTTCCAATTCTGCCTGCCACTGCATCTGAGTCTCTACCTTTCCTGTAGTTACAACATTTGCACCACTGGTGGACGGGGACTGCTCTAATATTTCCTATGGGAGAATTTGCTCATCTACCCAGTGTATCATTATTTCTCTTAGCAGATCCGTCTTCACCATTCCCATGTGCAATAATAGTCCATAGTGCTTGCCAACAGCCACTAGGATAGACCTTTTTTGCCGCTTTAAAACCCTCAACAATAGGATTTTTGACAATTTGTTGTGCTACCAAATCCATTTTTAGTGTGCTAAGCTACAGCAGACTCCAACACAAATTTATAATTCTGCACCACCTTTCTCTTTTTAGGCTGAGAATTTGTTTTGAAAACTGATAAGGACAGTGCTTAGTTCACTTGACTGCCCTGTCAACTGGTAAATTTTTTGCACTCGAGAACACGCACAAAAATTTCTTAAAACACTTTTCATAAAGATTAATAAAATGGACATAAATAAGTAATAAAGTACATATTCATATTATACCAATATTAAAAATATTCTAAATTTCTACACAAGTTAAAGTATAAAAAATAAGCTACACAATTATTATATCAGGTTACACCTACAGGCTATCCACTTTTATTAGGCTTTCGATCAGGCTGCTCAATTTGTGAGGCGCTCTCGGACAGGCTACCCAATTGTATCACGTGGTCTGGTCTTACTGATGTTATCAGCAGTGATACGTTTTTGTTGTCATAGAGAGCTAGTGAGAATTTGGTGGTGGTGGTCCTTACAATGATGTCAAGGGAGTATGAGGAGTAAGGGAAACAGCCTAGTACACAAGTCACAAATGTATACGTACAAGTCACACAGGATTACATTTAACAAGGCGTTTTCCTCACAACATAAGATCACTATGTATTATAAACTCAAGTGGCTCTGACCACCCCACGGCTCGCCGTCCCATTCCTGGTGTCATGCACCCAGCCACAAACCGCTATCATCCAGCTGTGTCATCCAACGACACATATTTTTGCCTCTAGGAAACCTGGACTCTTATAAAACCTCTCCAACTTCTGTAATATTACTCTACCCAATCTTGCAACCCTGGATATAGAGAAGGATAGGCTTATCTGACTGAACGGCCGGAGAAAACCCCTCAAATAGCAGGAACGGTCGGCAGCGATACACCTCCCAGGGTTGCCAGATTCAAATTGCTAAAAGTAGCGAATTTGTAATAAGAGTAGCCCAATTTTTTGTTTAGTGACTGATACGGGTTTCAAAGTTATCTATTATGATATATAGAGTACATTAAACGATTTTAATTGTTTTATTAACATTATCTCTGCATATATATATTTAACCAATATGATAATAGGATAACTTACCAATATTTACTGTTTGAAGCTTAATGGGTGTGAAGTCCTTCCACGTCTTTACAGTTGAAGATTACCAAGATCTTGATCTGCATCCACAACCTCGTTCTTGTATATTGCAGACTCATATTTAAGCATTGACATGAGTGGTTCAAATGATGAGCAACAAGTTACATTTTCTTCAAGATATGTTTTGATTCTCAGGACAAAAAGCTCAAGTCCCATTCCCATTCAAGATTTCTCAGTTTAGTTTTCACAGACGTTACTCTCGAAAATATCCGTTCAACCAGGGCATTACTGATTGGCAAGCTGTATATTTTGAACACAAACTCAGCGAGGTCAATCAGTATGGGATCGCCAGCAGTGTTCTTGACAGTTATTGTCCTTGGTCTAAAATGACGATTCAGATGTCGGAATTTGTCCCTTACAAATGTTGGACTAGTCAATGGTTAACAGTAGGCGCCACTGACTTTCAATTTCACTAAGCTTAGATTGGTCAGCTAATACTAACGGAAGTTCCGAAAATGGTGGCCGTGTGTGGCCAAGGCATATGATAGGTAACAGATTTTTCACCTTTTTTTATAGTTTCAGCATTACTTAGAATACGAGAAAGAAGCTATTTGCAAGCTTTCACTAAAAAAATTATCGCATCTTTCTTGAACATTTTGAAACTTTTCCTGGGTTGTAAAATTGTTTTGTCTGTTAGTGGCCAGAAGTGTTGAATATTCGTAACCAAAGTCAACTTTCTCCAGGGGCAGATACATAGAATTGTAGTACAAATTAACATGAAGCTTTGCATGATGAGGACGAAAGATTCTTCTGAGTATTCCAGGAGTGAAGTTTTCTAAGACAGTGTGAAGGCTATTCTGATCTGCTTCATCTTTTGATAAAGTAAATTCATCCTTTCAAAATAATTTAGGATTGGTTTGAGACATGTGAAATATAGCTTATTGGAGGGATCAGCGTACATTAAAAATAGTTGCCTTGCAACATATTTATCACAAGAGGAAAAAGCTATTTGGCAATGAGTTGTTAGAGAACCCCACTGATCAAACGGCCGCTTTACACTACCGCTCCTTGCCAACCATCGTCTTCCTGACAAGGTTTTAACTGTAAGGGATCTTTCCCATCATTTATCAATCTGTAAATTTCTAGATAACTTCTCTCCTTAATGAAGATCTGTGGAACCAGCTGTAGCTTTTGGGATGAAGTATTATTAACAATTAAGGTTGGGATATCTCTGGCCCCTGGGGAGGATTACCTTGCCTTGCGGTTACTTTTTCTATCAAAGGTTCCTAGGATCAACGTCCCCAATGGCCGGTCTCTGACCAGGGCTCTCCTGCGGTAAGAAATTGAAATTGAGATAAGTTTATTGAGATAAAATACACACAAAGGGATGAGGTAGCTCAAGCTATTCTCACCCCGTTCAGTACAACGTGTTAATACATACATAGACACACATCACAAACAATAAACATATTACCAAACATTCTGAGAGATAAACATATACATTTCCTCCTTCACAAGTAGTATGTTATCAGACGTACACACAAATACTTTTATGACCTAGGTATACTGTATAGACAATTTGCAAGAGACATGCAGATAATTCAACAAAATATTACAGTCTTGGTGCAAAATTCTTATATCTCTCAAGAATATCATCAACCTTTCCGTTGTGACACATCCAGGCTATTTGTTCAGGAACAGTCCTTATCTCAGTGTTTCTATATACATTAATCAACGGACAATCAAGAACATAATGGGCAAGGGTGTGAGACCTTAACATACCACATAGTTTACACCTCGTGTCATTATCATGAACACCTATCCCATATTCCCAGTAATATTTGTACCCAAGCCTGAGCCGCATGTACACAGAGTCATTCCAAGCATTTCTCCTTTTACTATAAGTGAAATGGGTGTTTTGACTCACATACATGTAGTGTTGCATGGTTTGACTTCTCTCATACATTATCTCTCTCCTCGTCACTCCTGCCTGTGCCTGAATATTTCTGATTTTGCTTCTTATTTGTCTCATTGTGAATTCACTTTCAATGTCAACTTGTGGTTTTGATGTGGCACGTTTGGCCAAGTCATCCGCCACCTCGTTGAGCACTATTCCAACATGAGATGGAATCCACATGAATTTCACGCTATGACCTTTCAGCTGTATCTCAGTTATTCTTCTCTTACAATCCTCAACTATAGACATGAAGACTGGGTTTCGACTGTTTAAGGACTCCAGTGCTCCTCGGCTATCGACAAATACAAAAACATTTTTGTCGTCTTGATGTACTTCCTCCAAACACGCCAGAATGGCCTCCAGTTCAGCTTGTGTGGATGATATTTAATTACTAAGCCGGAGTTCAATTATCCTGTCCAAAGTCCCAAACTCCGTATATTCTCTTATTAG
>NW_027189424.1:25000-45000 GCF_040958095.1 Procambarus clarkii | reverse complement strand
CTTTTACTTAACTTTAATTGTTAAAGATCTCACAGGATAGGTACCAGTGGCCACGTTGTCCTGTTTCTGACATTCACTATTGAATATTCGTGTACCTTTATTTGCTAATTTCACCATGTTTCGTCTCCAAACTTTCCGTGCAAATCCAGCAGGTGAAATAGGGACTTTAAGTCGTGCCAAGAGGACTGAATTACAAACTCTTGCACATGAGTATCAACTAGAAGTTCCCTACCAAGCCAACAAAAATGACCTACACAACCTGTTGCTGGATTACTATTTAGAGCAAGGTAAGATAGACTCTGAAACTCATGAAACTTACTATATTGCAGATAAACCTGACTTGGCAACGCTGAAACTCAAACTAGAACTGGCAAAGATTGAAGAACGAACAGCTGCCATACGGAGGGAAGAACAAGAACGCGAAGCTGCTTTGAGGAGAGAAGAACATGAACGTGGACTCGCCCTCCAGGAACGTGAGGTTGCACTACTCCAGGAGCGGGAACGAGTACAGCTTGAAACCAAACGACGCGAGTTGGAGATGCAACGCGAACATGACAAGCAACAAGCGACTCTGGCTCTAGAGTGTCGTCAACGTGAAATCGCCTTGGAAACTTCCCACTTCACTCAACGCCAACAAGCTACTGCCAATCTTCCCGTCAGTTTTAATATATCACATGCAAGTAAGTTAATGCCATCCTTTGTAGAAGCAGAAGTTGATGTGTTTTTCACCACCTTTGAAACCCTTGCTAATCAACTCAGTTGGCCTGTCGACCAATGGGCCACACTTCTCAGAGTCCATCTTACAGGTAGAGCTGCAGTCACACTCAGTACTTTGGCGTCTGAGAATGACTACTACACTCTGAAACAAGCAGTGTTAGACGCCTACCTACTTTCCACCGAAAGTTATAGAAGGAAATTCCGTGACCACCTGAAGGCAAGTACCACTACCTTCCTCGAGTTTGCTAACACGAAACGGAGGTATTTCATGAAATGGCTGGAAGCAGCACATGTCTCTACTTTTACAGAACTCGTCAACCTGATGCTTGTTGAAGAATTCTTGAGACGTGTGCCACCTCCTGTCCGCCTCTACTTAGCAGATAAAGAAGAAACCGACTACCTGAAGTGTGCTAAGTCGGCTGACACTTACAGCCTTATCCACCGGCTGACACCTGAACCATCCTCCAGTAAGAAGTCGTGGTACAGTTACGAGAAGGTGAGCCCCGATCAAGCTGGTTCACAACTGTACTGCAAGTATTGTAGACTCTATGGACATACCATAGACAAGTGTGGTAAGTCTCAATACAAGGGAACCACTGACCAACAAAGACCCAAACCAACTCCTCCTAAGTCCGGTAAGCCTGTGATGAATGTTGGTGTTGATGTTAATGATCTTTCTCTTTTCAGTAACCACCTGTATACTGGAACTGTCTCTGCCAACGGTTCAAATCCGGAGGGACGTTTCAAATTGAAGATCTTGAGGGACACAGCGGCTCTACAATCGATCATCTTGAAGTCGGCTGTGCCCAACATCGTCTACACCGGGGAAACAGTCTTCATCACTGACCTCACTGCTACCACTCCATACCCTCTCGCCAGAGTCCACCTGGATTGTCCCTACGTGAACGGGGAAGTCCAAGTCGCCGTCAGGGAAAAGCCTTTTCCCATGCCTGGAGTGCAACTTCTCCTAGGCAACGACTTGGCAGAAGACCTGCAACCGACCAACCTGATCGTCATGGACAAAACCCAGGTGTGTAACTCTGTGCCCATAAACCCTATTCTAGAGTATGTTCCAGCAGAGGTTCAAGAGAGTGATGAAGTTTCTCCTCCGGTTCTCGTGACCACCCGTGCACAAGCCGCACGTCCACAGCCAGCTGACTCTACTGCTACCGCTGTCCCTCAAGACCCTCAGAAACTACCCCCGCATCTGACCAAGTTGGAGTTCCGTAAGTTGCAGAGGGAAGATCTTACTTTAACACCATTGTTTTTCCAGGCTGAGACTCAACCCGACAGTATTCCTGGGTTCTTCCTAGAGAACGACTTGCTCTACCGCAGATATAGACCCAGTAAACTGAAGGAGGACGATTGGGCCAACATCGAACAACTTGTGATTCCCACCAGCCTGCGGCCCACTATTCTACATCTGGCCCACGGAGCATTCTCCCACTACGGCTTCAACAAGACTTACCATGGGATTCGTCAAGACTACTACTGGCCAGGTATGGTAAATAACGTCAAACAGTACGTAAAACAGTGTCATACATGTCAGATGGCAGGCAAACCGAACGTCTCCATTCCCAGAGCACCACTGATTCCCATACAGGTGCCTGCGGAACCTTTCCACAGACTCATAATAGACTGTGTTGGTCCTTTACCTCGGACCAGTTCAGGTAACGCCTACATCCTAACCATCCTGTGTCCTACCACCAGATTTCCCATAGCAGTTCCAGTGAAGAACATCACGGCTGCTACGGTTATCAAACATCTATTGAAGATCTTTACTCAATACGGATTTCACAGGGAGATTCAAAGTGACTGTGGCACCAACTTCACCAGTGATCTCTTCAAAAGGACACTGGAGGAGTTCAACATCAAACAGGTATTGTCCAGCCCCTATCATCCTGCTTCACAGGGTTCTCTTGAACGTAGTCATCAGACCATCAAAGCACTCTTGAAAAAGTTTTGTAGTGAAACCTCGAAGAATTGGGATAAGCAGATTGACCTTATAATGTGTATTTTCAGAAGTCTCCCCAATGAGTCCCTAGGAGTATCTCCTTATGAGATGCTCTACGGCCGTAAGTGCCGTACTCCCCTTAAGGCTTTCAAAGACTCTCTCAGAGATGCCACCTTCAGTGAGCATCAGAATGTGCCCCAGTTTCTTCAAAACCTTCAACACATTCTAGAGAGAGTCCACCGCTTTGCCCATGATAATCTATTGAAAGCCCAGGTGAGAATGAAGACTCATTACGACCAGACCAGCAAAGTAAGAAAATTCAAGCCGGGAGACTTCGTCCTTGCCTATTTCCCTATCCCAGGTTCACCTTTACAAAACAGGTTTTCAGGACCCTACTGCGTCAAAGAGTGCAGAAACAACAACAACTACGTCATAGAAACTCCAGATAGGCGGCGGAAGACCCAGCTGTGCCACGTCAACCTCCTGAAGCAATATAATGGTACTCCTCCCACTGTCCTGACTAATTATTCTACTTTCACAGAACCCTACATCCACAGTGAGACCTTCCCGGCTTCTCCTCCCGAAAGCACTGACAAGGAGTCAGCACTTTCTAATTCCGAAATCCTTAATGATCTTCCCAAATACTTTCAGGATAATCATAGTGCACCTCTCGTCAAGATCTTCAGAGAACATCAAGAGTTGTTCAGAGATGATCCCCAAGAGTGTAATGTTACCCAGCACGACATCCAACTGCTCCCCGACACCCGGCCGATTCGTCAACCCTTCTACCGAATCAGCCCGAGCAAGAAGGAAGTCATGCGTGCTGAGGTGCAATACCTCTTGGATCATGGACTGGCTACACCTTGTGAGTCCCCCTGGGCCTCACCTTGTATCTTGGTGCCCAAACCCCAAGGTAAGGTGCGGTTGTGCACTGACTATCGTAAACTGAACTCTGTCACTGTCAAGGATGCTTACCCCTTGCCAAGGATAGATGACATCCTTGATGCCATTGGTAGTGCCCAGTACTTGTCCCAAGTGGACTTGCTTAAGGGGTACTATCAAGTGTGTCTAACGGAGCGCGCTAAAGAGATATCTGCCTTCATCACTCCTTTTGGACTTTTCAGATATGAACGCCTTCCTTTCGGACTATGTAATGCCCCGGCCACCTTTCAAAGAGCTGTCAACCGTGTCATCCAGGGCTTGGATAACACATACGCCTACCTGGACGATATCGTCGTAGCCTCCAACTCCTGGAGTGAACATCTGCTCCAGCTGCGACGTCTGTTCTCCAAGCTCCTGACAGCCGGCCTCACCATCAACCTGGGCAAGTCCACTTTCGCGAAAGGTAAAGTGCGTTATCTGGGTCATGTTATTGGGAGTGGCAGCATAGCTCCGTTAGACTCACACACTCAAGCCATCCGACAGTATCCACAGCCTACCACCAGGAAGCAGCTCCTGCGCTTCCTTGGTCTTGCCTCTTACTACCGTAGGTTTGTGAGGAATTTCAGTACAGTCGCCACACCTCTAATTCTATTAACCAGTCCCAAGCAACGGTATAATTGGACCATACAGCAAACCGTTGCTTTCGAACAACTCAAATTCCTCCTCTGTTCTAACCCCATTCTCGCCTCTCCAGATATCACCAAGCCTTTCGTCCTTCATGTCGACGCCAGTGGTACCGGCGTTGGTGGTGTCCTGATGCAACAACGAGGCGAGGAGGTTCTACCTGTCAGCTACTACAGCTACAAACTGAAACCACACCAGAGGAACTACAACACTATTGAAAAGGAGCTACTATCCATCGTCCTGAACCTCCAACACTTCGCTCCGTACCTACAAGGCGCCAGGTCTACCACCATCTTCTCAGACCACAACCCTCTCCGCTTCCTACATCAAGCCCAATTCACCAACCAGCGTCTTCTACGATGGGCTCTGTATTTACAAGACTTCAACCTGGAGATCCGCTATATCAAGGGTTCTGACAACACCATAGCCGATGCCCTCTCCAGAGTTTATGAAGTAGAAGCGACTCCATCCATTACTCCACCACATAACGACGTACTTCTTCCAGAACCGCAGGCTTCGGGGGAGAGTTGTGACGATAATCTCCTTCAAGAGATTGAGCCTGCTCTTCCCTCCATAATTAACTCGTCGAAATTATATAAAACGACTATGGAAGACATGTCCAACAACGACAACAACACCAGCAAGGCTTGCCAGGGTGAGCAAAACGTATGCAGCCAGCCACCTGTTCGGACTCAAACCACCAAACTACATGTTGATCGCTGCCGGCTCCGCTGATTGGTCGCCGGTCTGGCTGCACCTGCACTCGCCCCCCCCCATACTACTTGATGTCTGGGGTCGCCACGACCTCAGACCTCAGAATATTCGGTGCTCTCGTTGTCACCACTCCTCCCGGCTAGACGCTAGCGTGTACTGAGAGAAGTGGTGGCTTAAAGCCAATATTCCAACACCTCCCATTTACTTTTGTATTGCACTTCTTGTTATTTTGCCTTAACGTAACTTTTCATTGTGTCATTTAATTATTCTTATTATTTTGATTGATTGATTTTATTATAAGTATTTGTTTGTCCATTTTTTCATGTTTTGATTTATTTAACGTAATTAAAATTTCATTGTTAAAAGTTTACTTGTGTTTTGTGTCTTCTCCTTACCTTACCACAGACGAAGTTCCAGTTTTTTCTATTTTTTTTTATAACTATGTGACGAGGCCATACCCCTAGCCTTAAACAGCCGAACACCAACGCGTTACCGTCACAATATATTTATATATATATATTAATATATATATATATAAATATATATATATATATATATATATATATATATATATAAATATATATATAAATATATATATAAATATATTTATATATAAATATATTTATATATAAATATAGCGTGCCCCCCATGCAGGAGACTTCGTCCTGGCAGTACCCATGTCAGCAATGGGCACGCGCCTAGATCCAGAATCCCTTCGTGTAGCAGTGGCCCTCCGCCTTGGTGCCCCAATTCACACTGAATACAAGTGTATTTGCAACAGGGTGGAAGCAGACCAATACGGACTGCATGGGTTGCATTGCGGAAGCACAAAGGGCTGGCATGCAAGACACAGCGAGGTCAATGACATCATCAAGAGAAGCCTCGTCTCAGCTGGGTGCCCAGCGGAGAGAGAACCTCGCATCCTAGGGGTCCAAAACCCGGATTTCCCACCACTTCGCCCTGATGGCATCACCATATACTCATGGAAGGAGGGTAGACAGTTGGTGTGGGACTACACATGTGTATCCACCCTGGCTGACACCTATGTACACTTCGGAGCTGATCAAGCAGGTGGGGCGGCCAACCACAGGGAAACAGCTAAATCACTCGAGTACAGGCGACTGGAAGGTCAATACCTCTTTGTTCCCATAGCGTCTGAGACGCATGGCCCATGGGGCAAGAGTGCCCTGGGGATTTCTCAAGGAATTGGGTTCCAAGCTCATTGACGTCACCAGAGACCCAAGGGCTTCCAGTTTTTTGTTTCAGCGTCTCAGTGTGGCGATCCAGAGGGGAAATGCTTGCTGCGTCCTCGGTTCCTGTCCAGAAGCGGAGGAGCTTCAAGAGATCCATAACCTTTAGGCATTTGTCTTGTATGTTTTGTAACCTTTAAATACACAATAAAGGAAAAAAACAAAAAAAAGGGAAGGGGGTGGTAGGAGAAAAACACACAGAAACTGTATTGGAGGGGACCTACATTCCCTCCAATGCGTTATGTGTGGTTTCCTCCGAGGCTATGGGTCCCCCTTCTTCCAGCCAGAGGTGGTACTCCCTTCCCTATTATTCTTTTATTATATATATATATATATATATATATATATATATATATATATATATATATATATATATATATATATATATATATATATATATATATATTTATATATATTGGTGTATACTGGCAGCAGGTTTTCTTTCAAACATGTTTCATTGAATATGACCGCATATTCTGTATTTATTATTTTCTGGTTTAGGGCTTCTATCCCTCTAACTATTTTCTTAGCATCAGGGCTTAACTGAAATAGGAGTTCTCCAAAACTCATTTTCGTACTTTTAAGGTGAAGAAAAGAAGTGATTTACTATAGAGTGTATTACACTTATTTGTATAATTTGCACGACGTTTCGAACCTCCATGGTTCATTCTCAAGTGAACAGATCTTACAATACTAGTTGATTTTATACCCGCATTAGGTCAGGTGATAATACAATGAAGGTGAAAACATGGGGGGATACATAAGGGATAAACATAGGGGCTGCAGAAGGCTTATTGGCCCATACGAGGCATCTCCTATCTAAACACAAAGATTAATCCAGTGTAATTGGCCTGTTATGTTGGACATTGTCTTCTGTGTTGGCATCGATATGTTCTTGTCTTGTCCTTACTCTCATGGTGGGTAGAGTAAATAGTTCCGTGATTTGGGTGTTCATGGTAGGTCGCTCTATATATTTATATATATATATTTATATATATATATTTATATATATATAAATATATATATATAAATATATATATATAAATATATATATATATATATATATATATATATATATATATATATATATATATATATATACAGTACAACCTCGATTCAACGTACTATATGGGATCAACCCCAGTTCGTTGGAGCGTTGGATTCGTTGCAAGAGGTGATATATATATATATATATATATATATATATATATATATATATATATATATATATATATATATATATATATATATATATGCAAACAAGCCTGAATGGTCCCCAGGACTATATACAACTGAAAACTCACACCCCAGAAGTGACTCGAACCCATACTCCCACAACTGGTATGTACAGGGACGCCTTAATCCGCTTGACCATCACGACCGGACATAAGGAAGTGATTGCCGAGGCTATATGAACCACTTCCCCGCCGGCACTCGGATGGTAATCTTGGGCATAGCATTTTATCAAATCACCTCATTCTTTGGGGCACACGTGAGGAACACAAATGCAAACAAGCCTGAATGGTCCCCAGGACTATATACAACTGAAAACTCACACCCCAGAAGTGACTCGAACCCATACTCCCACAACTGGTATGTACAGGGACGCCTTAATCCGCTTGACCATCACGACCGGACATAAGGAAGTGATAGCCGAGGCTATATGAACCACTTCCCCGCCGGCACTCGGATGGTAATCTTGGGCATAGCATTTTATCAAATCACCTCATTCTTTGGGGCACACGTGAGGAACACAAATGCAAACAAGCCTGAATGGTCCCCAGGACTATATACAACTGAAAACTCACACCCCAGAAGTGACTCCGAACCCATACACTTCTGGGGTGTGAGTTTTCAGTTGTATATAGTCCTGGGGACCATTCAGGCTTGTTTGCATTTGTGTTCCTCACGTGTGCCCCAAAGAATGAGGTGATTTGATAAAATGCTATGCCCAAGATTACCATCCGAGTGCCGGCGGGGAAGTGGTTCATATAGCCTCGGCTATCACTTCCTTATGTCCGGTCGTGATGGTCAAGCGGATTAAGGCGTCCCTGTACATACCAGTTGTGGGAGTATGGGTTCGAGTCACTTCTGGGGTGTGAGTTTTCAGTTGTATATAGTCCTGGGGACCATTCAGGCTTGTTTGCATTTGTGTTCCTCACGTGTGCCCCAAAGAATGAGGTGATTTGATAAAATGCTATGCCCAAGATTACCATCCGAGTGCCGGCGGGGAAGTGGTTCATATAGCCTCGGCTATCACTTCCTTATGTCCGGTCGTGATGGTCAAGCGGATTAAGGCGTCCCTGTACATACCAGTTGTGGGAGTATGGGTTCGAGTCACTTCTGGGGTGTGAGTTTTCAGTTGTATATAGTCCTGGGGACCATTCAGGCTTGTTTGCATTTGTGTTCCTCACGTGTGCCCCAAAGAATGAGGTGATTTGATAAAATGCTATGCCCAAGATTACCATCCGAGTGCCGGCGGGGAAGTGGTTCATATAGCCTCGGCTATCACTTCCTTATGTCCGGTCGTGATGGTCAAGCGGATTAAGGCGTCCCTGTACATACCAGTTGTGGGAGTATGGGTTCGAGTCACTTCTGGGGTGTGAGTTTTCAGTTATATATATATATATATATATATATATATATATATATATATATATATATATATATATACAGTACAACCTCGATTCAACGTACTATATGGGATCAACCCCAGTTCGTTGGAGCGTTGGATTCGTTGCAAGAGGTGACCTTCAGGAGGCGTTTGTGTCAGTGTCTTTTTTTTTTCTTGTACACAATAAAAATGCATTATCATATTGCATACTGTACCTATATATTACTTCTCTACTAAAAAATACTGTAATTCATAAATTTACCTTATTGTTGTAGTTATGTCCATCTAGAAGTTTCGTGACTTTGTGAATGCTGTACAGTAAATACGTACTGCAGGGCATTATGCCGTTAGCACTGTGTTGATTAAAAGTAGTTCTGCTGTATGTTGAGTACTACAATACAGTTCATGAAAACTATTGTACACTAAAATTACTGCAACTTTAATTTTAACACTGTGTACACACTTAAATTTAACACTTGTTCTAACTGTTCACGCCGCACACGATGTTTTTTGATGTTTGCATCAGCTTTGCTGATGCTCACTGCTGCTGTGGGTTCAACTGCATCTGAGCTGGTGCTGGCTGCTGTTGTACCAGTGCTGGGTACAACTGTGCTCGTGCTAGGTACGGCTGTTGTACCAGTGCTGGGTACATCTGTGCTTGTGCTGGGTACGGCTGTTCTCGTGCTGGGTACGGCTGTTCTTGTGCTGGGTACGGCTGTTCTCATGCTGGGTACGGCTGTTCTCGTGCTGGGTACGGCTGTTCTCGTGCTGGGTACAGCTGTTCTCGTGCTGGGTTCGGCTGTTCTCGTGCTGGGTTCGGCTGTTCTCGTGCTGGGTTTGGCTGTTCTCGTGCTTGGTATGGCTGTTCTCTTGCTGGGTACGGCTGTTCTCGTTCTGGGTACGGCTGTTCTCGTGCTGGGTACGGCTGTTCTCGTGCTTGGTATGGCTGTTATCGTACTTGGTATGGCTGTTCTCTTGCTGGGGTACGGCTGTTCTCGTGCTGGGTACGGCTGTTCTTGTGCTGGTTGATTTTCTGCTATTAGTTCTTGCAAAATATTGCTTCATTTTTGGCATTAATAAGGCACTATTAATAAGCCCCTGAGACATTTTGTTTTATAACCAAAGAGCTGTAGTAAAAAATGGTCAATTCCACAATTATTCTTCCACTGGCGGATAAATACTGTACGTCAATCGCAGACAAAGCTAAGGGCACTGGGTGCATACTGTACGAACACAGACTAAGTCTATACGTACACCCTTCAGTAGGCTGGGGCCGGATTCAGGAAGGTACTTACGAAGGTTTTTCCTCTTAGCTAAGAACGAATTCCTTCTTAGCGCCTTCGTGGCGGCTAGGTCCGTATTCAAAGAGCTACCCTAAGTGGAAAAACCTTCGTAAGTTCATTCCGGGATTTAAGTGTGGTTTCGACCACTCGTAGCTTTACGTAAACTGGATATAAGTCATTTTTTCTCTACTACATAACACTGGGATCGATTTATGATATTGGAACATGACCAAAATATTATAGCTGGTGAATCTAGTGAAGAGGAGTCCTTCGTGTTAGTTATATATGCATTCTCTGCTTGAAACTTGAAGTAAATATGTGTTTGATGATAGTAGAATTAGTTTTATAATAGCAAGATATTATACCAGTAGTTATTAAGTAAATAAACACTGGTGAACATGAAATATGAGAGAAGGTGATGAGCCCTGCCTGATGGGATCATTTACTATCACCAAATGCCCCTGTTCACCTAGTAGTAAGGGTGTACCTTAGCTATACATACCCATTTCTAATTTATTTAGTTTGGTTTTATTTTGAAATTAAATCTGGGTGAGACATAAAATAAAAATATGCTGCACAAATGATGTTAGGTAAGAAGGGTAAAAATGTCACAAACTTTATTCATTGAATACTTAAAGCTATAATTATGACTATATACTGTAGATTATTAAAAAAGAGAGAGTGAAGTAGGGGTCCAAAACCTCTTCCTGTTATACAATTTGGGTGTGGAACAAGTAATTATCAAAAGAAGGCACCATGCCGGGAAGGCTATGTAGCAGTAAGGCAGTGAGGTGAGGCAGCTACTTATTTGAGAAATGCTTATTTTATTTACCTTATAAGCTGAGGCAACTTATTTTATTTGAGGAATACTCAGCTGATTCCTCTACATTTAGCATGGAACAAATTTGTGTCCAAGACCTCTTCCTGTTACTCAATTTGGCTGTGTGTAACCAAACTAGAAGTGCTCTACAAATCAAGGGACCCAGAATGTGGAATGACCTCCCGAATCATGTCAAAGGCTGTACCTCTCTCAACCAGTTTAAGAGTTAAACCAAGTACTGCCTAATTAACTCCATGTAACCTAACTTACCTCCTAAATGTCAACCCATGTCTTGCTATTTTTTAAACAACGCTGTTCACCAACATGTGCAATTGCTGAGTTATGCTATGCTAACACCCCTTTTTGTATTTTTTATTCCTTCTTTCAACACAATTTATACCTAATCCCAATTACTAAGTTTTAGTCTGTGTTTTTTCCCCCACACCTTGCCCGAAATGCTATGAGTATTAGTGGCTTTAGGTATTGTATGTACTAGCTCTGTCTATAAATCCAACATTATGTTTGTAAATCAACTGTATGTACTTTTCCTGAATAAAATGTATTTATTATTTATTTTTTAATCAGTAAGTATTAAAAGAAGGCACCAAGCTGGGAAGGCTATGTAGCACCATTGTGTGTAACAATAAACCAATTTTTTTTAACAAATAATGCACCTGTATGGTAAAACAAATCCTGTCAGCTGTAAAAATATTGATGCAGTTATTTAAATGAAAAATATAATGAAAGAAATATTACTGGTTTATTTTTATCCTATCTTTTTGTACTGTACAGTATATCCAAGGAAGTGAAAAATTGAGACATAATGCACAATTTAATGAATGATTAGCATGGATTAGCAGTTCAAAAGAAATATGACTTGTATTACATATCAACATGAGATCTTAATGATCCATGGTCAACATGATTTAATAAGGATAATACAGTACTGTATTTGTAATAATACAAACTATAATTTAAAATCTTTATTACTGATTTTTTTTATTAAGAAGATTAGGTATACACAGCAATGTGCTGCTACCCTATTCTATATGGAATATTACACAGGGTAGATAAAAAACTAGCTATAAGTTTATCTAATACTCCCATCTCACAGGATGGTTAGACATACTGTACATGGAATCAATTTAGAAAATACCAGCCTCAATACAAAAAACAAATCAACTCTGACTAAACAACTCTAAGCAATTTTCACAAGAGGTAAGCACTGAATCATGGAAACATTATATTATAATTACTCTTACCAGTTTCTACAAAACTCCTCTCAAACAATGTATTTTTAAACATGTTTAGGTATACATAGCAATGTGCTGCTTTCCTATTCTGTATAAAGGACCACACAGTGTAGATCGAAAACCAGCTACCAGCTCACCCAACATCCTCACCTCACAGGATGGCCAGTCACACATAGAATTAGGAGAGAACAAAATACTTAATGCTGATCTATTAGCCTCCACTGGCAAAATCTGGGTGCAGCACAAGAATATCTTCCAATATTCCTGAGTGTATGAAGTAATTACAGAGCTCAAAATACCTCATACCATTTGGTATGAAGTCATTGATAACAGAACAATCACAGATATAGTGTTGGAGAGTATGTTCTCTCAAGTAGGACTGAAAACAGATGTTTTTTTTCCACCAAGAGGGCTATAAACCCATGGAACCGCCTACCCGCTGAAGCCGTAAATGCCAAATTCCAGCTAAAAGATATCATTAAGACAATTGGCGGGCCCTTTAACAAGCCGCCGGCTTTCTGTCCTCTTCGAGGCCACTAGATAGTTAGTGGCCCTTGGGTAAATTCAGTAAATATATACAATAATTGTCAGCGCATCTTCCGAGCAACAAGGACAGGTACACAGTATCTCTTAGAATTACGTAGGTAAACAACAAATGTAACATATTTGTTTACTACAATGTCGATGCTGGCTGTAGAAGTTGAAAAAACATTGTTTTACTTCGAAATATACTAATTTTATAAGAAAATTCGACGTAAATAGGCGGCAGTAGAGCTCCGATAAGCCAGCGCTAAATCTTCAATATGAAGAATGTTGCTGCTCTCTGATTGGCCAAACGAAACACAGTAGTGACCTCTATCGGCACGCAGGTGAACCAACAATTTTCTTCCTAAGTATACCTTATTGAATCGCACCTAAGCATCTTCTTAGGGCGCACTTAGGAACCTTCGTAGCAAACCCACTTACGAAGAAATACACAGAGCTTCCTGAATCTAGGTCCTGGTGTTTAAGCCAGATCCAGTAACATAAATTTCTCTTAAATATTCGATTTAAATCAAATTATATATTTTTGGGTTATATATTTAGTTTAGCAACATTATTACGATAATAAGACCTATAAAAAATACTTATTTTGGAACCGATTTATTAATTTTATTATTTCGAAGCCGTAGATCACCGAACTGTGGCGACGAAATCGTACAAAACAAGCATGGTGGTGTGTGGACAGGGATTAGACCCGTCCACTCATGCATGAGTTGTGCCGCCAATAACGTGAATAATTTCTCAAATACTTTAACAGATATCTATCATATTACAGTATATTTTTTGTTTTATTTAGTTTAGTTTAATTAGGATAATAAAGAGTTATTAAAACACCAGTTTTAGAAATGATTTATTAATGTGAAACATTCAAAGTCATGGGTCACTGAACTATGACAACACAGACGAAAGTGAGTGAAACCTCACTGTAAAGTGAAGTTTACTCTACAATATTCCCTTATGTGTTCACCCTCACTCGTCTTGTTTCATCACAGAAAATGTATATAAGAAGATTTCAACACATTAGCTAACTATTCACGCTTCAACCTTTGAATTAATTTACAAAGATATGTGTGCGACCAATCGGTGAACGAAAATCATTGAAACTCAGTCGTTCACTTGTGTGGACGACTCTGGCTGGTGTTTGGTTCATATGATTCACTTGTTGTGTGGTCCACTTGTGTGATCCAACTTGTCTTATGAAGGAATTATTAATTGTAATCTGTGATAGAATGAGACAGTTTTCAACCACTCTGTGAACTCTGTCCCAATATCGTAAGCTTGTGGACCATTTGTGGTCCACTTGTGTGATCCAACTTGTCATAAGAAGGAATTATTAATTGTAATCTGTGGTGGTATGGTAAAGTTTTCCACCACTCTGTGAACTCTGGCCCAACATCATAAGCTTGTGAACCAAATGTGGTCCACTTGTGTGATTGAATTTAATTGTCATATGAAGGAATTAATAATTGTAATCTGTGAAAGAATGTGAAAGTTTTCCACCAATCTGTGAACTCTGTCTGGACGTCGTAAGCAAATCCGAACATCCCCCGCTTCGGCGAACCATTGTTCGTCGAATCGGGTGAGTAAATCCGGCCTGAAAAGTGTGCGAACTAACTGGAGATTCGTTGAATCGGGGTACGTTGAATCGAGGTTGTACTGTATATATATATATATATATATATATATATATATATATATATATATATATATATATATATATATATATATATATATATATATATATATATATGACAATGTCAGACCACGGAGGAAAAATGAAACAGGAAATTTCCTTAAGTACTTTCGTATATTAAATACATCTTCAGAAGGCCTTCTGAAGATGTATTTAATATACGAAAGTACTTAAGGAAATTTCCTGTTTCATTTTTCCTCTGTGGTCTGACATTGTCACATTCTTAATCACGTGTTTATTTTCGTGATATACACACACACATATATATATATATATATATATATATATATATATATATATATATATATATATATATATATGACAATGTCAGACCACGGAGGAAAAATGAAACAGGAATTTCCTTAAGTACTTTTGTATATTAATACATCTTCAGAAGGAGGGACTTCTTCAGGACTCCTTCTGAAGATATATTAATATACGAAAGTACTTAAGGAAATTCCTGTTTCATTTTTCCTCCGTGGTCTGACATTGTCACATTTTTAATCACGTGTTTATTTTCGTGATATACACACACACACACACATATATATATATATATATATATATATATATATATATATATATATATATATATATATATATATATATATATATATATATATATATATATATATATATATATATATATATATATATATATATATGTATATATATATATATATATATATATATATATATATATATATATATATATATATATATTATTAAATATGACTGAAAAAGTAAGATTAATTATTCTAACACGAATTTTCTCGATCTTTCGTACATTTCTTTTCACTGTTGGTGGTAATTCAAAAATCAATTCTCCAAAATTCATTTTTATTTCTAGTCTGACGCGACACTTGAGCGTGTTTCATAAAACTTATTACATTTTCAAAGACTTTAGTTTACACATACACAACTGAATAGAACTTACACATCTCCGATTTGTTTATATCTACATTTGAGTGAGGTGGATGAGGTGAGGTGGTATTAATAGGGTATTAATTTCATCAACACAAGACAGAACACGAAACAATGGGTATTGAATGGAAGTGATTGTAGAAAGCCTATTGGTCCATATTTGTTGATGCTTCTATATTGGAGCGGAGTCTTGAGGTGGGTAGAATATAGTTGTGCATTAATTGGCTGTTGATTGCTGGTGTTGATTTTTTAATGTGTAGTGTCTCGCAAACGTCAAGCCGCCTGCTATCGCTGTATCTATCGATGATTTCTGTGTTGTTTACTAGGATTTCTCTGGCGATGGTTTGGTTGTGGGAAGAGATTATATGTTCCTTAATGGAGCCCTGTTGTTTATGCATCGTTAAACGCCTAAAAAGAGATGTTGTTGGCTTGCCTATATACTGGGTTTTTTGGAGCTTACAGTCCCCAAGAGGGCATTTGAAGGCATAGACGACGTTGGTCTCTTTTAAAGCGTTCTGCTTTGTGTCTGGAGAGTTTCTCATGAGTAGGCTGGCCGTTTTTCTGGTTTTATAGTAAATCGTCAGTTGTATCCTCTGATTTTTGTCTGTAGGGATAACGTTTCTATTAACAATATCTTTCAGGACCCTTTCCTCCGTTTTATGAGCTGTGGAAAAGAAGTTCCTGTAAAATAGTCTAATAGGAGGTATAGGTGTTGTGTTAGTTGTCTCTTCAGAGTTTGCATGGCGTTTGACTTTCCTTCTTATGATGTCTTCGACGAAACTATTGGAGAAGCCGTTGTTGACTAGGACCTGCCTTACCCTACAGAGTTCTTCGTCGACTTGCTTCCATTCTGAGCTGTGGCTGAGAGCACGGTCGACATATGCGTTAACAACACTCCTCTTGTACCTGTCTGGGCAGTTGCTGTTGGCATTTAGGCACATTCCTATGTTCGTTTCCTTAGTGTAGACTGCAGTGTGGAAACCTCCGCTCTTTTCCATGACTGTTACATCTAGAAAGGGCAGCTTCCCATCCTTTTCCATCTCGTAAGTGAAACGCAGCACGGAACTCTGCTCAAATGCCTCCTTCAGCTCCTGCAGATGTCTGACATCAGGTACCTGTGTAAAAATGTCGTCAACATACCTGCAGTATATGGCCGGTTTCAAGTTCATGTCGACTAAGACTTTTTGCTCGATGGTACCCATGTAGAAGTTTGCAAACAGGACACCTATGGGAGAACCCATGGCGACCCCATCTACTTGCTTATACATGTGCCCATCCGGGCTCAAGAAGGGTGCCTCTTTAGTACAAGCTTGGAGTAGTTTCCTTAGAATATTTTCTGGTATGTCAAGAGGAGTACAGGCTGGATCACGATACACTCTTCTCGGCTATCATCCCGATTGTCTCGTCCACAGGTACCTTGGTAAACAGCGATTCTAGAAATAAAAATAGAAATAAAGAAATAAAAATGAATAGAAATTACTAGAAATAAAAATGAATTTTGGAGAATTGATTTTTGAATTACCTCTAACAGTGAAAAGAAATGTACGAAAGATTGAGAAAATTCGTGTTAGAATTATTAATCTTACTTTTTCGGTCATATTTAATAATATATATATATATATATATATATATATATATATATATATATATATATATATATATATATATATATATATATATATATATATATATATATATATTTTTTTTTTTTTTTACAATGGAAGGGAGTACCACCTCTAGCTGGAAGAAGGGGGATCCATAGCCTCGGAGGAAACCACGCATAACGCATTAGAGGGAATGTTTAGATCCCCTCCAATACAGTTTCTGTGTGCTTTTCTCCTACCACCCCCTTCCTTTTTTTATTTTTTGTGCTTTATTATGCATTTGATGGTTACAAGATATACATGGGTTGATACAAAAATAATAATGCAAAAAGGTGCTTAAAGGTTATGGATCTCTTGAAAAACACAACAATGGGAAACATTGATGAATGTAACAGACGGGTTCGATCATTGTTGCAAGTCAAACACTTCTTCGAATTCCTCTGAAGTTGGACTAGTGCCCAAGACGCAACAGGCATTTCCCCTCTGAATCGCAACACTGAGGCGCTGGAACAAGAAACTTTTTGCTCTCTGGTCTTTTGTAGCGCTGATCAATTTGTCCCCAATTCCTTCAGGAACTTCAATGCACATTTTCCCCACGAACCGAGGGTCTCCGAGCCGATCGGAACAAAGCTGTAGCAGTGTGCTAGACCTCTGTATTTAATAATTTTCTGCGATTCCCTGAAAGAAGCAGCACCACCGCTTTCACGTGTGCTGTAGTGGAGGTAGGTACTGGCCAGTGTGGCAGCGCACGTGTAGTCCCATACCACTTGCTTACCATCCTTCCAAGGTAGCAAGGTGACCCCATCAGGGCGCTTCTGAGGGTCGTTAGGTCTGGATAAGTGTGGTTCTCTTTGTGCCGGGCAGCGGGCTGTGGCGAGGCTCCTCTTGATGATGTCGTTGACTTCTTCATGTCTTGCAATTTTACCCTGTGATTTACGACATACCAGACCATGACGACCATACTGGTCTGCCATCGCAGTTCCCCAGATGCACCTATGTTCGGTGAGGATGGGGGCGGCAAGGCGAAGGGCAACTCCAATGCGGAGAGCGTCATGACTGAGGCGAGTTCCCAGGGCTGCATTGGGCACAGCAAATAAAAAATCCCCGGCGTGGGGTGCTGTTACCGCTAGGAGGCGGGCTTTGTTTTCAGCATCAGCGTTGTCAATCATTGCTGTGACAGTCTTTTCCATTATGGGGCTATCCCAGTGGGCCTGCTTGTGGTCTTTTGGGACTTGTGGTCGGGGTTGAGGGTGTGCAATGGTGTCCCATTGTCTGGCTGCTTCGATGAACGTTTGATCATGAGTTCCCGCTGTCTCTCTCATACGCTCTGGTAGGATCTGCCCTACCAATTCGTTGGCTACTGTACATGAGGATAAGAATGCTGGAAGTGCTACCTCAGTTGCCTTTCGTATGCCTATCCCTCCAAATCTCACTGGTAGTGTTGCTTGGTCCCACTGACTGTCATCTAAATCTAGGTTGAGCGCCTTCCTGAATATTGACCTGAGGAGCTCATCATATTGATTTAGAAGTGGGTTGCCAAAAGTTGGTGCACACCTTAAGAAGTATGTTAGCCTGGGCAAGGTAAGGCACTTTGTGAGAAGGTAGAGGGCATCGTGGGAGTCCAAGTCCCCAATTCTCTCTTCCATCCTCTTTAGGTCTCTAAACTTTTCGTCAAGGACTACAGCAATGGCATTGTGGCCCAGAGGTGCTCCGAGTAGTGTGCTGTCGGTAGGTTTAACGACTGAGGCTTCTGGTAGAACTGATTTCACTGCTCTAATGATTACTGCACTGGATGCAATAATTTCGCACTTGGAGGGGTTAAGAACGAGACCCATGGACTCCCCCCGTGTCTTCACCAGCTGTAGGTCTTCTAGCAGGGAATCTTGTGTGCCTGCCAGAGTGCCATCATCCAGGAACCAGATGTTGAGCTCGCTGGACAGTCTGGTTGTAATTTCTCGAACCGCTATGCAAAAGAGGAACGGTGCAAGTGGGTCACCCTGTTGAATTCCCTCTGCTGAGGTGACTTCATGTTTGCCAAACAGGAGGGTTGAGTCTTTGCTGTAGCCTGCTGACACAAACGGGAGAATGCTTGGGCAATGTTCCTGGACTGCAGTGAGGATTGCTTCCCTTTTGACCGAGTTGAAAGCGTTTTTAAAATCTAATTTTACTACTGCCTGGTCTTCAGTAAGAGAGCTAATGTAGGCTCGTGCAGCATGAGCCGCTGCTTCACAGCCTTGGGGACTCCAAACCCCAGCTGGTTGGGTTGCAGCATGGTGGCTGCTTCCATTCGGATACTTCTGACAGCAGCCCTTGCAACTAGGCGGCGAAGGGTATTACCAACGGCAATGGGTCTGATCCCTCCCCCCTTCTTTTTCAGGGCACATAGGGATGCACCAAAGAAGAATGGTTTGATTTCATCAGGGATTAACCCGGCGAGGCAGTTGTTGACAAACGTTGTGATTTCTGTCAGGAGCGCTTCTGCAGCTGGGCCAAGAACAGGGTTCACCATTTCCTTCACATGTTGAGGTCTTATCCCTGTGTAGCCTCCTGAGGAGCCCGGGGGAAATGAAACGATAGCTTTATAAACCTCTGACTCCCGGAGGACGAGAGGTTCCTGGTTAGGGGCGAGCCTGACCTGTGGGGGAGGTCCACCTACGGTCCTAAGGGGGTGTTTTTCTCTCAGTGCTTGGGCTGTGGTTTCATCCCTGGGCAAAATTTTGTCCTCACTTGTGATCAACCTGAGTGCCCCGACTGTATTGCCCTCTTCAATTTTCTTGCTGACTTGGGTACCTAATTTTCTGTTGTTGCTGATTGTCGTACTTGGTCTGCCTCGGCGGTGTTTGGTGTGTTTGGGGAGGCGGACTAGGTTGTCAGCCCTAGGAAAATCCCTAATTGCTTTATTGACGGATGAGGCCAGTGTCTTGCCTCCTCTGTCTGGTACACCTAAGCATGTATTGCCAAAAAGTAACAGATTGTGCCAGGCTTTGATGGTATCAGGTGCATCAAGGTTATTTGACCCTCTGTTGACTTTTGCGATGAGGTCCGTGTATTTCCCTGCAGCAAAA
>NW_027189424.1:0-20000 GCF_040958095.1 Procambarus clarkii | reverse complement strand
CGAAAGCACTTACGAACGTGTACATCTTTCCTCGATCTTTGATGGCTTTGGATACATTTATTAAATAGTTTACAAGCATGAAAACATTCCATTCAACTGTTGTTATTGTTATAAATAGCCTCCTGGTACTTTGGAGCTCATTAACTGTTTAATAATTGGAAACAGAACCGCCAAAGATTGAGAAAAGATGTACTGGTTTGTAAGTGTTTGCGTAAGTGCTTTCGAGAATCTGGCCCCAGGTTGGCGCTGCATATTCCAAGATTGGTCTGACATAAGTGGTATGCAGGGTCCTGAACGATTTCTTACACATGTTTCTAAAGGCAGTTCTTATGTTGGCCAGTCTAGCATATTCCGCTGATGATATCCTTTTGTTTTGGGCCTCTGGGGACAGGTTCGATGTGATATCAACCCCCAGATCTTTCTGTCTATTTGACTCTTGCAGGATTTCACCTCCCAGGTGGTACCTTGTGTTCAGCTTCCTGCTCCCTTCGCCTAATTTCATTACTTTACACTTTCCTGAGTTGAACTTTAGCAGCCATTTTCTAGACCATTCCTCTAGTTTGTCCAGGTCTTCCTGTAGTCTCTGTCTATCTTCATTCATCTTAATTCTTCTCATAATTTTTGCATTATCAGTAAACATTGAGAGGAACGAATCTATACCCTCGGGAAGATCGTTTACATATAATAATTAGAAACAGGATGGGTCCAAGTACTGAGCCCTGTGGGACTCCGCTGGTGACATTTCGCCACTCTGATGTCTCCCCCCCCCCCCCCTCACCGTTACTCGCTGTTTCCTGTTGTTTAAGTACTCCCTTATCCACTGCAGCACCTTCCCTTTTGCTCCTACCTGTTGCTCCAACTTTTTTAACAGCCTTTTATGGGGTACTGTGTCAAAGGCTTTCTGGCAGTCCAGGAAAATGCAGTCGGCCCACCCTTCCATTTCCTACCTAATTTTTGTTGCCAAGTCATAGAATTCCAGTAAACCTGTGAGGCCCGATTTACCATATCTGAACCCATGTTGGTGGTGCGTTACAAAGTTATTTCCCTCCAGATGCTTTACCAGCCTTTTCCTCACGATCTTCTCCATCACCTTGCATGGTATACAAGTTAGGTAAACTGGCCTGTAGTTCAGTGCCTCTTGCCTGTCACCTTTCTTGCACATTGGGACTACATTAGCTGTCTTCCAACTTTCTGATAGGTCTTCTGTTTCCAGTGACCTGTTATACACCAGAGAGAGTGGCACACTTAGTGCTACTGCACCTTCCTTTAGCATCCATGGTGAGATTGTCAGGCCCAACAGCCTTTGTCACATCCAGCTCCAACAGACACCTTTTGACCTCCTTTTGAGATTTGGTGGTGTTGTAGTGGTGGTGTGGTAGTGGTGGAGTATTCACCTTGTTGTATTCACCTAGTTGTGCTTGCGAGGATTGAGCTTTGCTCTTTCGGCCTGCCTCTCAACTGTCAATCAACTGTTACTACTATTTTTTTTTACATACACACACACACACACACCTAGGAAGTAGCTCCATAACAGCTGTCTAACTCGTAGGTACCTATTTACTGCTAGTTA
Organism: Procambarus clarkii; assembly: GCF_040958095.1. NCBI lineage: Eukaryota > Metazoa > Arthropoda > Malacostraca > Decapoda > Cambaridae > Procambarus > Procambarus clarkii. Next base: position 18,430 of record NW_027189424.1, on the reverse strand, counting down.
ACAGGGGCATTTAAGTGAAAGAAACTTTGCCAAATGTTTCTGGCTGGACAAGGAATCGAACCCAGGCCACAGAATTACGAGACCTGCACGCTGTCCACTCAGACCCTCCCTAGGTGTGACCAAACCCTAGTGGTGGTATGGTAGTGCTGGTAGTTGTGGTGTGTAGGGTAGTATTGAAGAGTGTGGTAGTGCTGGTAGTTGTGGTGTGTAGGGTAGTATTGGAGAGTGTGGTAGGGCTGGTAGTTGTGGTGTGTAGGGTAGTATTGGAGAGTGTGGTAGTGCTGGTAGTTGTGGTATGTAGGGTAGTATTGAAGAGTGTGGTAGTGCCGGTAGTTGTGGTATGTAGGGTAGTATTGAAGAGTGTGGTAGTGCTGGTAGTTGTGGTGTGTGTAGGGTAGTATTGGAGAGTGTGGTAGTGCTGGTAGTTGTGGTGTGTAGGGTAGTATTGGAGAGTGTGGTAGTGCTGGTAGTTGTGGTATGTAGGGTAGTATTGGAGAGTGTGGTAGTGCTGGTAGTTGTGGTGTGTAGGGTAGTATTGGAGAGTGTGGTAGTGCTGGTAGTTGTGGTGTGTGTAGGGTAGTACTGGAGAGTGTGGTAGTGCTGGTAGTTGTGGTATGTAGGGTAGTATTGAAGAGTGTGGTAGTGCTGGTAGTTGTGGTGTGTGTAGGGTAGTATTGAAGAGTGTGGTAGTGCTGGTAGTTGTGGTATGTAGGGTAGTATTGAAGAGTGTGGTAGTGCTGGTAGTTGTGGTATGTAGGGTAGTATTGGAGAGTATGGTAGTGCTGGTAGTTGTGGTGTGTAGGGTAGTATTGGAGAGTGTGGTAGTGCTGGTAGTTGTGGTATGTAGGGTAGTATTGAAGAGTGTGGTAGTGCTGGTAGTTGTGGTGTGTGTAGGGTAGTATTGAAGAGTGTGGTAGTGCTGGTAGTTGTGGTGTGTGTAGGGTAGTATTGAAGAGTGTGGTAGGGCTGGTAGTTGTGGTGTGTGTAGGGTAGTATTGGAGAGTGTGGTAGTGCTGGTAGTTGTGGTGTGTAGGGTAGTATTGGAGAGTGTGGTAGTGCTGGTAGTTGTGGTGTGTAGGGTAGTATTGGAGAGTGTGGTAGTGCTGGTAGTTGTGGTGTGTAGGGTAGTATTGGAGAGTGTGGTAGTGCTGGTAGTTGTGGTGTGTAGGGTAGTATTGGAGAGTGTGGTAGTGCTGGTAGTTGTGGTGTGTAGGGTAGTATTGGAGAATGTGGTAGTGCTGGTAGTTGTGGTGTGTAGGGTAGTATTGGAGAATGTGGTAGTATTGATGTAGTGGTGGTAGTGATCGTGTGATAGTGGTGGAGTGTATTACGTTGTAGGTCTTCACAACATAATAATATTATTACGTTGTGAGTCGATGGATTGTCTCTCCCGGACAACTCACCAAACCCAAAACCTCTGTAGAGTGCTTACACTTTAATCTGGAGATCACCCTGCATGCTTCATGCTTTTGGAGAGGGGGTCAGCATCATATATTTAGGGGATGTGGCTCCAACACCAGCGTCGTTCTCATGTGCACACAGCCACTTGAGCCGCCGTGACTCCAAACTCTCTCCTTTTGTTGATATGATCTCCTCAATCCCCTTTTCGTTTGAACTATACTGTACTACCCTGTCTAGTGCTTTCTCTCTCTCTTTTTTTCTGCTTTCTGGGAAGCTTCACTAGGACAAGGGCTAATACCTATTCATTACAAACATTTAATAACAATAAAGAACATATATAAAACACTCACATACAGTGTGTAAGTATATAAACTTCAACACCTCATGATATTATAACCTGGTTGCAAACCACTACCATCAGGACTATCAGTTGCCCATACAATGTGGTAGCCCAACTCCTGCCTTGCCACTTATGCTACCAACCTCATCAAGTGAGGTAAACCTTGTAAAACAATTACGGCAATATCACCCCTGGAACATATATATACGTATGGCACTATCAGTTCTAGAAGATTGTGTGAGATACCCTCCCCCCAATACTCAGGTGTAGGTGGTAACGGAGAGGGTGCCCTCCTTCAGGTGGTAACGGAGAGGGTGCCCTCCTTCAGGTGGTAACGGAGAGGGTGCCCTCCTTCAGGTGGTAACGAAGAGGGTGCCCTCCTTCAGGTGGTAACGGAGAGGGTGCCCTCCTTCAGGTGGTAACGGAGAGGGTGCCCTCCTTCAGGTGGAAACGGAGAGGGTGCCCTCCTTCAGGTGGGCCACAGGGCCAACTCCGAACCCACTATGCCTCTCATGGTAAAACATTTAACCCTGCAGGTGTTAATGAGGCTAGCTTTAAGCATCTGGTCTTCAACCTCCTACAAAGAGAAAGATAAACATTCTAGTTATAGATATTGATAAACTTGATATTCTCTGGTAGGATTTTAGGTAATATGTATATGACCTTACCTCACTAAGGTCACTGGTGACCTTACAGGCCAGGGGGAGTGTGACCTTACCTCACTAAGGTCAGTGGTGACCTTACAGGCCAGGGGGAGTGTGACCTTACCTCACTAAGGTCAGTGGTGACCTTACAGGCCAGGGGGAGTGTGACCTTACCTCACTAAGGTCAGTGGTGACCTTACAGGGGACGGTAGTGTGACCTTACCTCACTAAGGTCAGTGGTGACCTTACAGGGCAGGGGGAGTGGGACCTTACCTCACTAAGGTCAGTGGTGACCTTACAGGCCAGGGGGAGTGTGACCTTACCTCACTAAGGTCAGTGGTGACCTTACAGGGCAGGGGGAGTGTGACCTTACCTCACTAAGGTCAGTGGTGACCTTACAGGCCAGGGGGAGTGTGACCTTACCTCACTAAGGTCAGTGGTGACCTTACAGGGCAGGGGGAGTGTGACCTTACCTCACTAAGGTCAGTGGTGACCTTACAGGGCAGGGGGAGTGTGACCTTACCTCACTAAGGTCAGTGGTGACCTTACAGGGCAGGGGGAGTGTGACCTTACCTCACTAAGATCAGTGGTGAACTTACAGGCCAGTTGGAGTGTGACCTTACCTCACTAAGGTCAGTGGTGACCTTACAGGCCAAGGGGGGGATACCTTATCTCACTAAGGTCAGTGGTGAACTTACAGGGCAGGGGGAGTGTGACCTTACCTCACTAAGGTCAGTGGTAACCTTACAGGCCAGGGGGAGTGTGACCTTACCTCACTAAGGTCAGTTGTGACCTTACAGACCAGGGGGAGTGTGACCTTACCTCACTAAGGTCAGTGGTGACCTTACAGGGGACGGTAGTGTGACCTTACCTCACTTAGGTTTGTGGTGACCTTTCAGGGCAGGGGGGGGGGATATTTTATCTCACTAAGGTCAGTGGTGAACTTACAGGGCAGGGGGAGTGTGACCTTACCTCACTAAGGTTAGTGGTGACCTTACAGGCCAGGGGGAGTGTGACCTTACCTCACTAAGGTCAGTGGTGACCTTACAGGGGACGGTAGTGTGACCTTACCTCACTTAGGTTTGTGGTGACCTTTCAGGGCAGGGGGGGGGATACCTTATCTCACTAAGGTCAGTGATCACCTTACAGGCCAGGGGGAGTGTGACCTTACCTCACTAAGGTCAGTGGTGACCTTACAGGGCAGGGGGAGTGTGACCTTACCTCACTAAGGTCAGTGATCACCTTACAGGGCAGGGGGAGTGTGACCTTACCTCTAAGGTCAGTGGTGATCTTACAGGGGACGGTAGTGTGACCTTACCTCACTTAGGTTTGTGGTGACCTTTCAGGGCAGGGGGGGGGGGGGTACCTTGTGTTCAGCAGGAGGCTGAACAAAAGGTACCATCTGGCAGGTTAAATCCTGCAAGAGTCAAATAGAGAGAAAAATCTGGTGGTTGATATCACATCGAACCTGTCCCCAGAGAGCCACATCAAAAGGATATTATCAGCGGCATATACTAGGTTGGCCAACATAAGAACAACCTTTAGAAACTTTTGCAAGAAATATTTTAGGATCTTATATACCACCTATGTCAGACCAATTTTTTAATATGCAGCTCCAGCCTGGAGTCCACAACTAATTAAACACAAGACAAAGTTAGAGAATATTCAGAGGTATTCCACCAGACTTATCCCAGAACTAAGAGGTAGGAACTACGAGGAAAGGCTATGGGAGCTGAACTTCACATCCCTGGAAAACAGAAGAGTAAGGGAAGACATGATAACCACCTACAAAAATCTCATGGGAATTGCCAGGGTGGAGAAAGACAAACTCTTCACCACGGATGGAACATGAATAAGGGGACACTTAGTACCCAACTGAGCCACAGGGACATTAGAAATCATTTTTTCAGTGTCAGAGTAGTTAACAAATGGAATGCATTAATCAGTGATGTGTTGGAGGCAAACTCAATACACAGTTTCAAGCGTAGACATGATAGAGCCCAATAGGCTCAGGAACCTGCACATGAGTTGATTGACAGTTGTGAGGCGGGACCAAAGAGCCAGAGCACAACCACCGCAAGCACAACTAGGTAAGTATACACACACACACACACACACACACACACACACACACACACACACACACACACACACACACATAACGCACATAACACACACACACACACACACACACACACACACACACACACACACACACATAACACACACATACACACACACATCCGGGAAAGGCGGGATCCAAGAGTCAATGCTCGATCCTGCAAGCACATATAGGTGAGTACATATAGGTGAGTACACACACACACACACACACACACACACACACAATTTGTTGAGTACACATGGACTGTCACCCAAAAGTCAAAAGTATCAGGAGGCGGTAAACAGGTTTATCCTGGCCCGACAGGAAAAATCGAGAAGCAAAAGAAGAATCCGTGGCTTAATAGGGAATGTATGAAAGCAAAGGAGCTGAACAGAAGGGCATGGAAGAAATTCCGTAATAACAGAACCCCAGGAAGTAGAGAGATACCAGAGAACCAGGAACGAGTATGTTAGTGTGAGAAGAGCAGCTGAGAAAAGGAATGAAAATGATATAGCTAATAAAGCCAAGACCAAACCAAAGCTACTACAGTCACATCAGGAGGAAGACAACAGTGAAGGAAAAGGTGATGAAACTTAGAACGGGTGAGGACAGGTACACAAAGAATGACAAAGAGGTGTGTGAAGAACACAACAAAAGATTCCAGGAGGTCTTTAAAATAGAACAAGGAGAGGTCACGGCGCTCGGAGAGGTGGCAGCAACCCAGGCGACCTTGTCAAACCAATCCTGGAGTATGTAGCCCCAGCATGGAGTCCATATCTTGTCAAGTATAAGACTAAACTGGAAAAGGTTCAAAGGTTTGCCACCATACTAGTACCTGGTGTTACGACCCTGGGTTCTTAGTGGAAACCAGAGGTCAAACCGAGTTACAAATAATCTTGTGAGAAGGATAGTTAGTTAACATAGCGTTTATACTTGGAGCATTTCATACCTTTGTTCAAGTCTTCCTTGCCAAACGTAAGAGGAATCTTGTTTCTCACAGAGCATTCAGACTCTGAGCTTCTTGTTGATTAAATATAATATTGAACTAGTTATCAGCTATTCTTAGAACTATTAACGTAACTAGTAACAGAGGTCGGTGAAGACTTTTATTGTTTGTAGCTGCACGATCAGCTAGGTTAACTTCCCGGCAACAACAACAACTTGTGGAGCTCGGGGACTAGAGGCTCCTTCGCTCTTCTCTGGACTACTGAGCTTGGGTCAACACCTCTCCTGTGTGGCTCTGTCTCCTCCTTTTCCTACTCCTCTCTTCCCTTACCCCATGCTGGGGTATTTCACAGATAAGTTAATTAATATTAAGGTATCGTGCTACTAGCTAGGTTTGTATGTTTTATTTATAAGCATTGTGTAGTATAAGCCAGAGTTTGGGGCATCCCTAAGTGTATTGTGTTGTGACTAGGGTACTACGTGGGGCTTATCCACCACAGGCTGCTTCAAGCCTTCGAGTTCTTTTCAAGTAGACTTTACCCAAGTTTTGGTAATTGTAAAACCTTGTATCCTGCATATGTGAACCAAGGCTTTTAACGTAGAGTGGTAAAGTAGTAGTTATTATTAATGTATATGGGGGGTTATAAGAGGATTTAATAAATAAGTACTATTAAAGGAGTATCCAGTCTTCCTGGGAAGTGGAACAGTGATCTGCTGCTAGACTGATGTATTTATTTTGAAGCCAATAATTTAATATTGTTTTATGTTCTTATTGGGGGCCGGTCCTATCTGATCTCTACTGATTTTAGGAACTCCTAGGTTTTCCCTTAGGCCCTCTCAATACCACCTTCCCATAACAAGTAACATTTTCATAACACCTGGGCTGAGAGGTATGAGCTACGAGGAGAGACTACGGGAAATAAACCTCACGTCGCTGGAAGACAGACGAGTTAGGGGGGACATGATCACCATGTCCAAGATTCTCAGAGGAATTTATAGGGTAGATAAAGACAGGCTATTTAACACAAGGGGGCACATGCACTAGGGGACACAGGTGGAAATTGAGTGCCCAAATGAGCCACAGAGATATTAGAAAGAATTTTTTAGTGTCAGTGTGGTTTACAAATGGAATGCATTACGAAGTGATGTGGTGGAGGCTGACTCCATACACAGTTTCAAGTGTAGATATGATAGAGCCCAATAGACTCAGGAACCTGTACACCAGTTGATCGACAGTTAAGAGGCGGGACCAAAGAGCCAGAGCTCAGCCCCCGCATGCACAAATAGGTGAGCGCACGCGCGCGCGCGCACACACACACACACACACACGGGCCTGATAGCTAGATGGACAGCGCCCTGGACTAATGATCCTTGGGTCCAGATTCGATCCCCGATGATGGCAGAAGCAAAATGGGCAGAGTTTCTTTCACCCTAATGGTCCTGTTACCTAGCAGTAAATTGGTACCTGGGAGTTAGACAGCTGTTACGGGCTGCTTCCTCTGAGTGAGTGAGTGTGTGTGTGTGTGTACTCACCTATTTGTGCTTGCGGGGGTTGAGTTTTGGCTCTTTGGTCCCGCCTCTCAACTGTCAATCAACTGGTGTACAGATTCCTGAGCCTACTGGGCTCTATCATATCTACATTTGAAACTGTGTATGGAATCAGCCTTCACCACATCACTGCCTAATGCATTCCATCCATTAACTACTGACACTGAAAAAAATCCTTCTAACGTCTCTGTGGCTCATGTGGGTACTGAGTTTCCACCTGTGTCCCCCTTGTTCGCGTCCCACCAGTGTTGAATAGTTTATCCTTGTTTACCCGGTCGATTCCTCTGAGGATTTTGTAGGTTGTAATCATGTCTCCCCTTACTCTTCTGTCTTCCAGTGTCGTAAGGTGCATTTCCCGCAGCCTTTCCTCGTAACTCATGCCTCTTAGTTCTGGGACTAGTCTAGTGGCATACCTTTGGACTTTTTCCAGCTTCGTCTTGTGCTTGACAAGGTACGGGCTCCATGCTGGGGGCTGCATACTCCAGGATTGGTCTTACATATGTGGTGTACAAGATTCTGAATGATTCCTTACACAGGTTCCTGAACGCTGTTTCTGATGTTAGCGAGTCTCGCATATGCCGCAGACGTTATTCTTTTTATGTGGGCTTCAGGAGACAGGTTTGGTGTGATATCAACTCCTAGATCTTTCTCTGTCCGTTTCGTTTAAGTACTTCATCTCCTATTCTGTATCCTGTGTCTGGCCTCCTGTTTCCACTGCCTAGTTTCATTACTTTGCATTTACTTGGGTTGAACTTCAACATCCACTTGTTGGACCATTCACTCAGTCTGTGTAGGTCATCTTGTAGCCTCCTACTATCGTCCTCAGTTTCAATCCTCCTCATAATTTTTTGCATCATCGGCAAACATTGAGAGAAACGATTCTATACCCTCTAGGAGATCATTTACATATATCAGAAACAGTATAGGTCCAAGGACTGACCCCTGCGGGACTCCACTCGTAACGTCTCGCCAATCTGAGACCTCACCCCTCACATTGACTCGTTGTCTCCTGTTGCTTCAACCCGTTCTCAAACAAGACAGCACATATATGACTTAATGCTTAAAGTCAATATGTTGAATATGAATTAGTAAATATGTGATATATTCCCAGTTACTTTTTTTCCTAAACCCAAACTCTTCCTCACGTACCAATTTACGTTTCACAGTACCCATCCGTCAACCTAGATAGCAGAATAGTCGTGATTGGTTCAATTATAAGGAAAATTGTAGTTTTCAGATCCCACATGGGTTGTGAAATTTACCTACTATTGTCCATGCTCTTAGAATATTACAGATCAGCTACTTCCTATTGAAGGCTCGTAGTTTTGTTTTGAGAAATATTAGTTGTTCTTAGTAAATTATAATAAGCACTAAAAATTATTACATAGAATAACAGTCCTTCACCAATTAATATTATATACCATAGTTTGGGCTTTACAAATCTTTAAAGGATGTTTTGTAGGAACGCTAACAGAAAACGATGTTACGTTGGAATGTCTATGGGTTAAACTACTGCAAACAGGATGGTATTGTGTCTACTATACCAACTATAGCTAGGATGGGTATATTGTCCACTACCACCTGTTAGGTGGGTAAGGGGTCCAATACCACCCACAGGATGGGTATGAGGGTCACATCCACCCACAGGATGAGTATGGGGATCACATCCACCCACAGGAAGGGTATGTGGTCCAATACCACCCACAGAATGAGTATGGCGTCCACTGCAACCCACAGGATGGGTATGGGGCTCCAACCACCCATAGAATGGGTATGGGGCTCCAACCACCCATAGAATGGGTATGGGGTCCAATAACACCCACAGGGTGTGCATGGCGTCCATTGTCGCGCGTCGAGCTCGAAAACCGCAGCATTCATCTCAGAAACATGCCTATTTCACGCAGATTTCTTAATAAACGTAAGAGTTCTATATGTCACAAGAAAGATAGAAATATAAGCTTCATTCTAAATACCTTACCATGGGTATATTTAAATTTAAAGCGAAGATAAGTGTATTTTTATAATAGCCGAGCTCCGACCTCGGACAGATCGATCGACCGAGCAACTCTTTATTTATTTATTTATTTATTTATATACAAGAATGTACATTGGGAATGTGAGGATACATAATATGATAATTACAGTCTTGTAAAGCCACTAGTACGCGCAGCGTTTCGGGCAGGTCCTTAATCTAAGAAAATTTTAAGAAGGTAAATACTTGCAAAATTTATAGACAAAAAAATGATAACAGTTACGTGGAATGAAAAAAAAAATGAAAGAAAATTGTAGGTACAGTATATTAAAGCACATAGGTAGCTAAGATTGATTGCAATGACAACTTGAATGGTAGTTGACAAAAATTGGTAGGCACAATACAGCAGAAACAATATAAGATTGATTGCAATGACAGCTTGAATGGTAGTTGACACAAATTGGTAGTCACAATACAGCATATGGCTAGCACATAAAAGAAGACAGCAATGAACACAATGATAAGGTTGTTTGATACTACATAAAAATTAGGAGATTGGGTAACACTAGGTACAGAGCAAATTTAAAGCTCAGTGTAGGAAACTAAGAAGATGAAATTAGGTACTTTTTGGTTTTGCTTTTAAATAAGGCAAAGGTTTTACCGTTTTTCAATTCACTAGGGAGTGAGTTCCATAGACTAGGTCCCTTAATTTGCATAGAGTGTTTACACAGATTAAGTTTGACCCTGGGGATATCAAAGAGATATTTATTTCTGGTGTGGTGATAATGGGTCCTATTACATCTGTCCAGGGAGAGTTTCAGAGCATGGTCTGCATTTAAGAACAGGGTTTTGTAAGTGCAGTTGACACAAGAGAATGTGTGGAGGGAGTTAATATTTAGCAAGTTTAGGGATTTAAACAAGGGAGCTGAGTGTTGTCTGAAAGCAGAGTTAGTTATTATTCTGATAGCAGATTTTTGCTGTTTGATGATGGGCTTAAGGTGGTTTGCAGTGGTAGACCCCCATGCACAGATACCATAATTAAGATAGGGGTAGATTAGTGCATAATATAGTGAGAGGAGAGCAGAGTTAGCAACATAATATCTGATTTTGGAGAGTATACCAACTGTCTTAGAGACTTTCTTAGTTGTGTTGAATGTGGGTGCTGAAGTTGAGTCTCTTGTCTAGGAATAGGCCAAGAAACTTGCCATCATTTTTATTACTGATGTTAATGTTGTCTATCTGTAGCTGAATTACATTTGATGATTTGCTTTCTCTCAGAACAATGTTTATTTCACGTGAATTCGTTAATAAACATATATGTTTTATATGTCTCAAGAAAGGCAGACATATAAGCTTCACTTTAAACACTTTACCATAGACATATTTAAAGTTCTAATGAAGATACATGTATTTTAAAAATTACGGAGCTCCCACCCCGTACAGACTGAACGACAGAGCAACACTCTCTCAGATCAATGTTTCTTTCACGTAAATTTGTTAATAAACACAAATGTTTTATATGTCTTAAGCAAGATAGAAATAAGAGCTTCATTTTCAATACATTACAATAGACATATTTATAGCTCAAGTGAAGATACATATGTTTTTATAGTAGCGCTCAGTAGCTTGTTGGGCATGGAGTGCAGACGCCTACTCACTTGCCGATATATTGTATAATTAACAAAGATACGCTAATAAAGCCTAAAATCTTATATGCCTCCAGAAAGACCGAGATATGAACATTATTATGATTGCACCAAATGAAATACATCATGTTCGAGAACAAAGATATATCAATTTTAAATTAAGTTTCGACTCTTGCTCGGGCGAGAGAGATGAGGCGACTCTCGCCCCATCTATTGGAGATTCTGTCCACTAAAGACCCAAAGCTACTCAAACCCTCCTAGCATTATTTAAGTAATGAAGTAATATGGTATATTTACTCACTATAATGTGGGTGTTGAATGCAGAACATGAGAAAACATATTTTACTCCAAACTAATGTAATTTCATTATGAAATAAGTAGCATCAAAGGAAGTCGACGGTCCAAGCGTCAATGTTGTGGAGCGACTTATCCAAGATATATCGTTGTTTGGAAAGTGTTTGTTGGCACATCCAGTTGTCGCACTTCTCTGCACAAATTATCACAAATTTAAATTATAATGTTAACAAGTAGAATACATATTTTTAATAAAATCTAACATAACTAGCCAGAAAACATTTAACATTTATTAAAAATATATGTTTGGAAGTTAAATCGACTTCATGGGACAATAGTTTTGTTATATTACAAAAAAAATAAAAAATAAATATATACTCGTTATTCGTTGACATACGTTCGTTACTTAAACTACCATGTACTGTACTTATGTAAAATCTCCCATGTCTCTTCGCTCATCTCACCGAACCCTACAGGCTCTGTGATATATTGTTTAATTAATTGAGATTCACAAATAGAGCTTATAATTGTATATGTTATCAAAAAGGCAGAGCTTAGTTTAGTTCATTTATTATGCACCCCATACCCATCCTATGGGCGATAGTGGAGTGTTACAGAGGCACATAATGGGCTCAGGGACTGAGCCCCACAATTCATATAGCCAAGCAAGTTATAATCTTGATAAGCTAGTTACAAAAGTCAATGCACATTGTCACATCAACAATGGGCTCGAGACCGACCACAAGTACAGTTTATAATTTAAGCAACTGACATATATGGAGGGCTAGTGTCACAATTGATATGTTTATCCTACACATAACCCCCTCTCCCCCATCAAATGGGCAGCGGTGGATAGGTTACAATCAAGTGGTTTTTTGCGTTTTATTCAGAGATTAGATCTTATTGGGTGAGGAAAGATATTCATATTTTAAAGAAGGCTTCTTGGCTGATGCTCTCCATTGATGGAAAATATACAACCTTTTGAAAATCAATGTTAGTTTGATCTAGATATTGTAATTAACGAAAGTATTTATGTCATCAGAAAGGTAGAAATATAGGCTACATTTAAAATCCTTTGTCATAAATATAACTGAAGTGAAAACGAAGATATATGCGTTTTGATAGTTACTTGATGGCTAGCTCTGAGAGTGTGAAGCCCTGCACACCAGCCAATAAATTGTATAATTAGTTTCCATATATTTTAATTAATCTTAAAAATCTATATGTCAGAAGAAAGGAAGATGTAGCCGTTAATGTGACAACATTTAAAAATATATATCTCTTAAGTTAAATAAATAATACCACCTTATCGCCTGTGTCCGGACACATGAAAACTACCTAGGTATCAGTATCCAGCCAGGTGGGGATCACAGGCTGCACAATACTGATAAATTATGTAATGCACTACTTGTGGTCGATCTCGAACCCATTTATGATGTGACGACTTATAGTGAATTTTGTAACTAGCTCATCAAGATTGTAACTTGCTTAGCTAAATGAATTGTGGGGTTATCTTATCTTGAGGTTATCTTGAGATGATTTCGGGGCTTTTTTAGTGTCCCCGCGGCCCGGTCCTCGACCAGGCCTCCACCCCCAGGAAGCAGCCCGTGACAGCTGACTAACACCCAGGTACCTATTTTACTGCTAGGTAACAGGGGCATAGGGTGAAAGAAACTCTGCCCAATGTTTCTCGCCGGCGCCTGGGATCGAACCCAGGACCACAGGATCACAAGTCCAGCGTGCTGTCCGCTCGGCCGACCGGCTCCCAGGGGGTGACCGGGGGTTCGGTCCATTCATTTTCTTTCTCTATTATGCACCCCATAATACCCATTCCGTGGGCGGTGGTGTAAAGGATTACAGAGGCACGTAATCGGTTCAGGAACTGAACCCTCTAGTTCGTTTAGCTAAGCAAATAACAATCTTTTGACGCTAGTTACAAAATTATTAATGTACACATACTTATGCATACATGTACATATACATACGTATACATATATACATACACATACATATTTAATCAACCAAACAAATACACACATCAGTAATCTTTTGTCACAAGTAATTCAACAAGAGGCTCACAACAGTCACTATAAAAGGCACTTTACGTCTATGAGGAGGTCGCACAGTTACTAGTCTTGCCCCACACCCACCCAACTGGGCGGCAGCTTTACAGTCATGTGCTCCACACCCACCCAACTGGGCGGCAGCTTTACAGTCATTTGCTGCATACTTACCCAACTGGGCGGCAGCTTTACAGTCATGTGCTGCACACATACCCAACTGGGTGGCAGCTTTACAGTCATGTGCTCCACACCCACCAAACTGGGCGGCAGCTTTACAGTCATGTGCTCCACACCCACCAAACTGGGCGGCAGCTTTACAGTCATTTGCTGCATACTTACCCAACTGGGCGGCAGCTTTACAGTCATGTGCTGCACACATACCCAACTGGGTGGCAGCTTTACAGTCATGTGCTCCACACCCACCCAACTGGGCGGCAGCTTTACAGTAATTTGCTGCATACTTACCCAACTAGGCGGCAGCTTTACAGTCATGTGCTCCACACCCACCCAACTGGGCGGCAGCTTTACAGTCATGTGCTCCACACCCACCCAACTGGGCGGCAGCTTTACAGTCATGTGCATGCATTACCTACAGTAAGCAAATTTTGGATACTTCGCTAAGATTTCGGGCAGCACATCATTATGAATGAAGTACTTATACACATTTCATGGACACTATTGATGTTGTTATCTTTAAATTCCGCGATTTTTTCGCATTCCATTGTATAATGACTCAAAGTATGCGAATAGTTCTGCTGACAGAGTTTACATTTAGTCAAATCTACATCATCAGATGTTACAAATTCCCAGAGGTACTTGTAGCCGAGCCTAAACCTAGCAGTGGTAACATTTAGAAGTCTGCTAGCATTATTGGATGACCCATAGACGTGCGATTCATCAAAGTTTATACAATATTGTGAAATTGAGAGTCAGTGTAGTAACATAAATTGGTAAATCATAAATATTGTAAGTTAAGAATCTGATGCATGTGTGTGTGTTGGGGGGGTAGGGGGTATACCCTTGGTAAGCGAGAGTGAAAAGTAACCTTACACGTTCTGCGGTCAATGTGGGGGGGGGGGCGAGGGAGGGTGGGAGAGTCAAATCCACCCTCCAACATCTGGGTATAGTACCAGCAGCCTCCACAACACTCCATCAGCCTCCAGCTGATGCTTGTAGATGCCTCATCTAACCTCACCTATGTCACACATTAACCTACAGTTCCTGTGATAATTAAACTCCTCATCACAGTGGCGTCTCACCAATATAAACTGTATTGGATTTTGTCCCGAAATAGCTATATGCTGACTGGACCTGTATGTAAGGTATGTATGTATGTATGAATGTATGAATGTATGTACGCATGTATGTATGTATGTATGTATGTATGTATGTATGCATGTATGTATGTATGTATGTGTGTGTGTGTATTCCCAATCACGTTAAAGACTCCTCCTCTATCATCCAATTAAAGAGAAAAACAACTATGTACTAAATAATCAACTCCTTGTAACTTTAATTATGCTGACCTTCCTATCTGCATTCAGACTGTGCCTACCATCATTATAGGTGATTATAACGCTAGGCATAGGAATATTGGTAATTCGCAGTTCAATAATCGTAACGGCAACCAACTGTTGTCACTATTAGGTTGCCACGATGATGCACAGATTGTGAGTGACCTTGAACCGACGAATATCTACGGGGGTATTCTTGATCTATGTCTCGGTTTTAACGTCTCCCACACCGTGTGCGCCTCGTCAATAGTGCCAGATATGGCGTCTGATCATCTGGCCATATTAGCCACTATAAGCATTGGCAGCTCTATCCTCCCTGGTGGAGTGTTCAAGCGGAAGAGACTGGCTCTGCCCATCGATCAACGAGACAATTTTGTTGCCCATGTGTCAGATTGGTGCAGTTCATCTGAGCCTTCATCAGTTGAAGATTTTAACAATGAGCTCACAGATACTATCGACCAGTTTATAGAATCACTTGATCCATCGTCCAGGCCACATAACCCAAATTACACTGGTCATAGCACTTATGCTGATTATAATGATTCTAAATTGCATGCACTAAAATGCACTGCCAGAATAATTGGACTAGCTTATAGAAGGACCCGCACTGCTGAAATGCTTCGGCTCTTTCAAGCGGCTCTGGCTAAGGCCAGGGAACGTATGGTGGAGCTGAGGCAGACAGACTGGGAAACTTTTGTCCGTGGTCTCAATTCTCACACGCCAATAAGTCGAGCATGGAAGGATATCAACAAGATCAAAGGGAAAAATGCTGCAGAGATCTCGTACCCTAATCCTCTGCACAGAGCAAATGAGCTTGTTGATGCTTGGGCCACGACTTCCAGCTTTGACAGTCCTCCTCTACCCTCACAGAATGAATTAAATAATAGATATACTGATAGGGCAAGGTTCCTTGACTTCATGCTTCATCAAGAGGATGACTGTGACATGTTTTTTACTGAATACGAACTAGATTCTGCTCTACATAAAGGCAAAGCTACATCACCCGGGGAGGATGGAGTTACTTACGGCATACTGCATTTGCTTCTGTTAGTTCCAGGGAATCCCTTGCTTTAATTGTATAATATGAGCTATGTAACTGGGGAGTTTCCTAAGTCATGGACCAACAGTGTTATTATTCCCATTCCTAAACCTCACCAGCCGAGTGCTTTTCGCCCAATCTCCCTCACTAGTTGTCTCTATAAGTGTCTTGAGAGGATGTTCTCAACCGTCTCCTTTACAAAATTAATAATATGTTGTCTCCCCAGATAGTGGCTTTACGCATGAAAAGAGTGTACGTCACTGTATTACCACATTCCTCACCCTGCATACTGATAGGTCATATACCACTTTCCTAGATCTTAAGTCAGCCTTTGACATTGCTAACCCACACGTTAGGAGAGTGATAATAATAACAATAAGGAGAGTGATAACAGTGCTTCACATTCGACAATGTTAAATTATTTAACAGATGACGAGATAACGAACATTGGAACAAATGTACAGCTCTCTGACCTTCATATAAAATCTGCATGTGACCTCATCAAACAAACTGCGCCAAGCGTAGAAGGCCTTCATGACCCAGCGTTGTAGCGGGACCTCTCCTGGCCGGTTGCGATTGGTGAATTTATTCAAATTATCCAAGTTGATGGTTGTCACTGGGTCACCGTTTCCAACATTGGAGTAACGGGACAAATTAACATATACGACACCAGGCATAAATTACCATCCAAATCTACTGAAGTTATCTTGTATGCTCTTGCTAATTGCCAGGATGATAAGCTGATATGCAATTATAATGAATGTCAGCAGACACAGTGACTCAAGTATGAGTGGGGTATATGCTGTGGCGTTTGCTGCATCACTTGCAAGTGGTGTAGATCCGGTGAACCTCGTATGATATGCAGAATATGACGACAACATCTTCAAGAGAACTTTAAAGGAAAGTGTCTCATCTCATTCCCTGCAGCTCAGACACTGAGAAGAAAACGAATCATCCGGTTCATTGCTCGATGGAAGTGTACTGCATTTGCAGAAAGCCAAATGATTTGAAGCTGATGGTATGCTGTGACCGTTGCAATATTTGGAACCATGGATCATGTGTAGGTGTTACAGAATGTAATGATGATTCGTGGATTTGTTTCTTGTGCGCTAGCAAGTTGTGAATTATAATTTAAAATAATTAATACATTATTATTATTATTATTATTATTATAACTTTACCAAATGCTTTGCTGAATCAAATAATGTTATTAGTTTCAATGTGTTACAATAGCATAATGAAGTGCTGCAGTGTCAGGTCTTTTATATAGTAGGTATTTGTTATATTCTGTACTCTTTTTATGTTATTTAAATTTCAAATAGAAATAGTTTTTAAAGTATGTATCTTAATAAATTTGAACCTTATATTATTTAACATCAACAAATTAGATTTCGAATATTAAAACCAATTTCAACCAATTAAAGGATTTATCCTTTAATGTTAATAATTGTTCAAAATGAAATAAATATATAACACTGTACGGTACAGTTGTGTTTAATTATGTTTTGCGATTCCTTTGGAAAAGGTATTTGTGCACCAAGTACTACTAGGTCATTATGAGATATGCTGAATGTTGTCAATATACCATCTGAATACGCTTCACTTTGCGTTAATCATTGGACGTCCTAATGATTAAGGTCCCCAAAAGGACTTAATCAGACCTCAGTGGACATTTTTACTCTCACTCTCTCTCTCTCTCTCTCTCTCTCTCTCTCAGAGCATCCCTTGTGTGTTGTATGTGGGTGCTGAAGTTCAGTCTCTTCTCTATGTATAGGTGAAGGAACTTTCCATAATTGTTATTGCTAATGTTTACTTGTAATACTGGGTATACATCCGGTGTTCTTACCCTCGACCGCGGCGAGGGTAAGCCGTGGTCGTATGGTCTGAAACCCACAAATATTTACAATGGGGAGGGGGGGTTTAACATTTCCTCTTCAAGCACGCGCACACAAATGAACTATGTTACTTAACTGGAAGCACTCGTACAACATAATTTACACGATTTCTCAGGATAATTATACTTCTTACCAGCATATATACAGTATAGTACCTAGGAGGTTCTCTTCAATGGTATCTAAGATAATTAAAAGAACCCAAGCAAACTACTGTGGAAATGTGCAGGACAAACATATCAATTGTGACACTAGCTCTCCACATATGGCATTTGCTTAATTTAGAAACTGTACTTGTGGTCGATCTCGAACCCATGTTGTTGATGTGACGATGTATTATGAATTTTGTGGCTAGCTCCTCAAGATTGTAACTTGCTTAGATAAATAAATTGTGTGTTCAGTCCCTGAACCCATTATGTGACAAATTAACTAAACTAAAAACTATAGTATGGCGACGAAACCTGAATTGCATAATGTAAATAGGGATTAACCAGAAAAAGATGTAGGTGAAGAATAACACCAGGTAACTGTAAAGCTGCCGCCCAGTTGGGTGGGTGTGGAGCACATGACTGTAAAGCTGCCGCCCAGTTGGGTGGGTGTGGAGCACATGACTGTAAAGCTGCCGCCCAGTTGGGTGGGTGTGGAGCACATGACTGTAAAGCTACCGCCCAGTTGGGTGGGTTTGGAGCAAGACTAGTAACTGTACGACTCTTCATAGATGTAAAATGCCTTGTATAGTGACTTGTGAGCCCTTGTTGAATCATTTGTGACACAAAAGATTACTGGTGTGTGTATTTGTGTGGGTGATTAAATATGCATGTGTATGTATATATGTATACGTATGTATATGTACATGTATGCATAAGTATGTGTACATTAATAATTTTGTAACTAGCGTCAAAAGATTGTTATTTGCTTAGCTAAACGAACTAAAGATTCAGTTCCTGAACCGATTATGTGCCTCTGTAATCCTTTACACCACCGCCCACGGGATGGGTATTATGGGGTGCATATAAAGAAGAAAATGA